>NW_007790877.1:0-1939 GCF_000696425.1 Galeopterus variegatus
CAGCCAGGGTAGCACAACACTGCCTTAGTGGTGGTGACTCCCCACCCACTCCTCCTCATTCGTTTTTCTGGCCTCTCCAGTCCAGACAAGCCTGAAACAGAACGATGGCAGCACATTCCTTCCTTTCAAGTTACAGTTATGAGAGAGCAATGTTAGGTCAGAAGGACTGAAATGCTACAGAAACATTTCTCTCTCTTCTCTGCTCCCTGCTCTCACTCCACCTGAGACCCTTGGGAGGAGTGAGGAATTTGGAAGGGAGGAGTGGGATGACTGGAAGTTTCTGTGCACTGCATGGACTAAGCCCTGGTGGAGGAGGTGGTCGGTACTGCTGACACATAAGAGAGCTTTCCTTACATCTGTTGCCCCGAGAGTGGAGCAGGCCTGCACTTCCTCGGTCCTTCTGGGGTTCTCTGTTTGGCAGCCTCCCCAATGTCCCTTGAGACCTCCCGGCTAGAGAGCCACAGAGCAGAGGAGGCTGTCAGGTGTGTCCAGAGAAGCAAATGTTTGCTAACAGCCCCAAGTCTTCGCTCAGCCCCAGGGCTGTGAGTGAGCTGGCATCCCTCCTCCACATGCCCAAGCAGAGAGATGCTGATCCCGGGGCTCTGGCAGGAAGGAGGCGACTCCTCAGCAGAGGGAGCGGGGTGGGTGTCACATTGGGAATCAGATGGGGGCATAGCATGTCTCAGTGGAGGCCAGGGGCCAGAGGGCCTGCCTGGGGACAGTCCCTGCCCAGACAGTGGGTGTGACAACAGGACTGGAAGGCCAGAACAGAGAAGGCACAGGTCAAGGTAGTTTTCTTTGTGCTCTTCTTGTGTGAGTACCATATTTCACTCTTTCACCAGGGTGTTATTTCATTGACCAGGCAATATCCTGAACAGGCAAGGATGGAAAGCAATGTATCATCATTTGAATTTTTTTTTTTGAACAAACATTTCTTTTTGTCATTTTGTGTGTCACAGGACAACCACATGACACTGGGGCTTAGATCTACCTGTAGCTCTCAGTAGTAGGCTGGTCCACATGTGGCATGTGTACTAATGCTGGACTGTTCTTCCATCTTTCCCTAGACTGCAGCCATACAATAGCCAGCATGACCCCCTTAAACAGTAAGATGGATCATTGCAGACCTTGGTTAAAATCCTCCTGTGAATTCTCATTTCATGAAAGCCAACCTGTGATTGCCCGGTTCTGAACTTACCTTCTTCAGTTTCGCACTTGGTCACTCCTTTTTTTTTTTTTTATTGATTATGCATATTCACGGGGTACAACACTGACCATCACTCCCTGTGCCCAAGGTGTGATAATACTATCAGCATGCCCATTACCACAAGATTGTGATTATTCCCCATGTCCCCCACCCGATCAATCCCTGGCCAACCTCCCCGCCCCCACTACTGCCATCACTCAATTCCAACCCCTGGCCTCCTTGCATGTCCTGAAACAAATAAAGATCTCCTGCCTCAGGACCTTTGCACTTGCTGTGCCCTTTGCCTGGAGTCCCTCTCCTCCTGGTATTTACGTAGCTCACTGTCATACTTCCTCCAGGTCTCTTCACAATGTCTCTTTATCAGAGAGGTCTTCCCGGACTACTCTGTACTCATGTCTGGTGTTCCTACTCACCCCACCCCACCTTCCTTTTCTCCCTGATCCTTATCACCACTTGACATGTTGTATATTTACTTGCATATTTTGTCTCTCTTCCAAGAGAGCTCAGTGCCGGATTTGATTTAGAAAAGAAAAGAAACGTATTTCTTGCACTTTAAGGGTGTGGAGCAGTTTGTTTTTGTTGCAGATACAAGTGGCTGAGCCTAAGTGCAGCCTGCCTGCACATGTCCCGCTGTGTAGCAGTATCAATACACACACAGGAATGCTACATTCCAGGGGATAGAAAGCAATGACAGAAAAATTCCATTCAGATGTTCTCCAGTGGTTATTAACA
>NW_007790878.1:0-1939 GCF_000696425.1 Galeopterus variegatus
TTGAAGGATGGTGAAGAATTCTTCAAGCACAGGTTAGTCACAGGAGGAAGAGAGTAGAGTGGGAGGCCAGAAGGAAGCATATTCTAGGCTGAGATATGGATGATGGCTGGTAGGAGAGTCAGGGAACCACTAGAGAACTGTGTGAGGGAGTGAGCCAAGAAAATAAGACTAGACAGGGGATCAAGCTCTGAGGATCTTACTTGCTGTGCTTGGACTTTGGGTTTTACTGTAAAATCGATTGGAAGCATGGAAAGATTTATGAGTTGCTGAATGACATGATCATAGTTTTGATTTAGGAAGACCTACATGGCATCAGGGTAGACAATGGATTGGGTGAGGGTGAGCTTAGAGATGGGAGGACAGGTTGAGAAACTGTTGTAGGAATTCAGCTGAGAAGTGATCAGAGACTAAAGGGATGGAAACAGAGAAAGGAGAAAGTCTGAAAGACAGGTGGGAGGTTGACTCAATGGGCCTCTATGACTGATTAGATCGCAGAGTTGAAGGAGATGTGGGGGAAAGAAGATTGTCTTCTGAATTTCTGCTCCTGATAGCCAGGTGAGTTTCAGATGTGGTGATGATGGCATCATCAGCTTTAGATGTTTTGAGTTTGTGATAGTTTTTGGATGTCTCAGTGGAGATTATCAGTAGGGTTAAGAAATAAGGAGAAATTAATTATGTAGACAGAGTTTGTGGGTATAAGAGCAGATGTATTCACTTGGAAAGAGAATGTGGAATAATAATTGTTACATTTCTCTCCCCTCCCCCATTGGATTATACAGAGACACAATTTAATCAATATCAGTGGCTTATTGTGATAGTTCATCTGAACTTTGGGGGCACTTGCCCTCTGCCCTCAGAACCACATCAGATTTTCTGCAGGAAGTTGAATGTAGTTAGAAAAGGTCACCCAATGATTTTGGTAGGCGGCCCCCAGACCCACCTCTAAGCAAGACCATGGAATGCCCAGACATTTAAAAATAGGCAGAAAGAGTGAATCTGTAAAAGAGAGCAGATGCACAGAAGGAAAACCGGAGAGAACTAGTAGCCAGTGAAAGGAAAAAAATTTTATTGGAGCACACAATGGTATTAATGGCAGAGGTGATTAAGTGAGGATCATTGGCATTGACACATGTGAGGTCACGTGGTCCTATTCAAGAATATTTTAGTAGAGTGATGGGGACAGAAGTCATTTAGAGTGAGTTAAGAAGTGAATGAGTATTAAGAAAAGGCTGAAGCATGGAGGAAAAGAAGACAATCCAACAATAGCTAGATTCACCACCACCCCCGATTTTTTGTATCTCTTACCACCATCTGTACTACTTAAAAGGTGCTTGAAAAGTTCTGCTGAGTGAGCGAGAGGATGGCTATGTGAATACACTCACGAGTAATTTCAGGTTCCATTAGGTATTATGTTCTCAACCGTGAGAGTCACTGAGAGCATTACCGTATTGTATTTGAACAAGTGACAATTTGGCTTTAGCTTTAATGGAGGATAAAGAGCACCCTTTCCACTCAAGTGAAATACTTTTTACAGATCCCTGTTGACTGAGGATGTCATAAGTACTGTAGGAATAATATATACATTTTTAAACTGTAAAGCACTACACAAATGCTCTTATTTATATTGCAATACTATTGCTGAATAGTAATATTCAGTAATACTGAATAGTAAACTCTTCTGCCTGGAAGAGCTGCTTTCCTCCATTTAGAAAAAAAGTCTATGTACAGCCAGCAGCAGTGGAGACAGGCAGTGTGAAGAGATGAGCTGAAGGCGGGAGCGCCAGGCTCACTTCAAGTATTCAAAATTAAATTTCTGTAGTACATAAACCCTACGAAATTTCTTTAAGGACTCTTCAGATCTAAATAGTAAGTGTTGTCACTGGGCACAGGTCCACCTGCCTGCCCCATTTCAAAAACAAACCACTCAGAAGTCAAATGT
>NW_007790879.1:0-1938 GCF_000696425.1 Galeopterus variegatus
TGCATCTAATGAGATGATCATGTGATTTTTATCCTTCAATCTGTAATTTAGTATACAACATTGATTTCTGTATGTTGAACCACCGTTGCATCCCAGCAATAAATCCCACTTGGTCATGGTGTATGACTCTTTTATTGTGCTGTTGAATTTGGTTTGCTAGTTTTTTTGTAGAGGATTTTTGCAACTATGTTCATCAGGGTAGCTTTCTTTTCTTCTCGTATATTTTACTGGCTTTGGTAATGCTGGCCTCACATAATGAGTTTGGATGTGTTCCCTCCTTTTCAATTTTTTGGAAAAGTTTGATAAAGATTGGCATCAATTCCTTTTTAAGTGTTTGTAGAATTCTCCAGTAACACCATCTGGTCATGGGATTTTCTTTGTTGGAAGATTACTGCTTCAATCTCCTTACTAGTCATAGTTCTGATTGGATTTTTTAATTCTTCATGATTCAATTTTGGTAGGTTATATATTTCTAGGAATTTATACATTTCTTCTGGTTATCCCCTCTGTTGGCTTATAAGTGTTCATAGTAGTCTCTTGTAATTCTTTTTTATTTCTGTAGTATCAGTTGTAATGTCTCTTTCATTTCTGATTCTATTTATTTGAGTCCTCTCTCCTTTTTTTTACATTAAAGTTAAAAAAAAAATAAAACGTAATTGATTGAACATCTCTGTGGGGTACAGTGTTTAATACCAATACCTGTTTCTCTCCTTTTTTCTTAGCCTAGCTAAATGTTTGTCAATTTTGTTGATGTTTTCAAAAAGCCAACTCTTAGTTTTGTTGATTTTTTTGTATTGTTTTTCTGTTCTCTACTTTGTTTATTTCTGCTCTAATCTTTACTATTTCCTTCCTTCTAACTTTGAACTCAGTTTGTTCTTCTTTTTTGAGTTCCTTGGTACAGTTAAGTTGTTTATTTAAGATCTTTCTTCTTTTTGAATGCAGACATTTATTGCTATAAACTTCCTGCTCAGTACTGCTCTTGGTATATCCTCTAAGTTTTGGTATATTGCATTTTTGTTTTCAATTGTCTGAAGATATCTCTAATTTCCCTTTTGATTTCTTCTTTAACCCATTAGTTTAAGAGCATATTGTTTAATTTCAACATATTTGTAAAATTTCCAGTTTTTCTTCTGCTACTGATTTACAGTTTCATTCAACTGATGTCAGAAAAGTTAGGTGGTATGATTTCAATCTTCTTAAATTTGTGAAGCCTTATTTTGTGACCTAACATGGGCTCTATCCTGGAGAATGTTCCATGTATACTTGAGAAAAATATGTATTCTGCTTCTGTTGGATAGAATGTTCTGTATGTCTATTAAGTCAATTTGATCTATAGTGTTGTTCATGTCCTCTGTTTCCTTACTGACCTTCTGTTTGGATGTTCTATCCATTATTGAAAGTGGGGTACTGAAATCTATTATTACTGTGTTGCTGTCTATTTCTCCCTTCAGTTTTGTCAATATTTGCTTTATGTATTTGGGTGCTCTGATGTTAACTGCATATATATTTACAATTGTTATATCTTCCTGGTGAATTAACCCTTTTATCATTATATGCTGTTCTTGTTTGTGTCTTGTTTTTGACTTAAAGTCTATTTTGTCTGACATAAGTATGGCTACTCCTACTCTCTTTTGGTTACATTTGCATGCAATAGATTTTCCCATCCTTTCCCTTTCAACTCATGTGTATCTTTAATTCTAAGTGAATTTCTTATAAATTGCATATAGTTGAATTTTACTTTTTAAATTCATTCAGCCACTCCATGTCTTTTGATTGGGCAGCTGAATCCATTTGCATTTAAAGTAATTATAGGGAAGGAGTTACTACTGTCATTTTGTTAATTGTTTTCTGTCTGTCTTATAGGTTTTATCTGTCTTTTCTTCTCTGGTTGTTTTCCTTTGTGTTTTTTTTTTTTTTTTTTTTTTTTTTTTGGGGGGG
>NW_007790880.1:0-1938 GCF_000696425.1 Galeopterus variegatus
AAAAAAAAACTAGCCAAAATTTCACAAACAGCTACCCAGAATTATAACTAAACTGGGTGACATCCCTGAACATCAATCTCACGTCTAATGAAATGATCTCTATGGCAAATCAGTCCATTAAGTATCATCCTATTCTTAGACTTTTATTGCAGTGTAATACCTTATTTAACACAGTCTTGTTCACTTACTTTCCATGGGCAACTTTCATCTCCTCAAATTGGTAAGAAACACCTTGCAGGCATGGATATATTATTCTTCTTTAGAATCTCTAAAGTGCTCAATATATCCCATAGTGTATATTTAGTAAATACCTATTAACTAAGAGTTACTGAGCAACATTCCTTTGATTTCTACAAAAAACTCCTTTCCAAAAGGATTCTCTTCACTCATTTCTATTATTACATTGACAACTGACACTAAATTAAAATAAGTGGCTATACATATGTGATAATGTTTTTCTTACAAATTAAACCAAAGTGAAAACTGCTCCCCTGTAGGGTCTTACTACAGACACGAGTCAAGAGATAAAGTGAGCCTTTATTGTTATGAAGTAAGCCAGTAGGAGAATTTTATATGAACACTAAAACTGAATAAAATTACAATTCTGGACTATATGCAAACACACAAAAGAAGCTCATTTCAATACATCAGATAAATGCCTACTCAACAAGCATGACTTACTAGAAAATAATTGGCTATTTTATATTCTGTTTCCCTAAACTGCTACTAACTGTGACAATCATAGAATGTTTTTGGACATTGAGATATATTTCTATTAGCACATTTTTAAAAATTCTAAAATGTGTTTTAAAAATGTATGTCTGGTCTCTGCATACTATAGTCAAGTTTATTAATCTAAGTGGAGGGAGCAGCAGGAGAGGAGGTGGGGAGACAGATGGAGGCAGAGAGAGAGAAGACAAAAAGTTATAGCTTCAGTATAAAACAACCACTAACCTTGCTGCTGAGACACCAAGGTTATTAGAAAACTGCTGGTGGTATCACTGCCAGGTTTGTCTAGAACAGCCACCACTACCATTTGCTTCACTGACTGTGTAATATATGGGGAAATTGGGGAGATTCTCCTGCTGGATTATGAAATTGCATCTGCATGCTAAATTTCTAGAAGTAGGAGGAGTCCTGGGTAAAGGAAGAGCAACCCCTGTACTATGTGGAATCCCAACTCCCTTGACAACAGCAACATTCTGCTTGAACAGTTCTATCAAGCAAGTAAAAGACACACACACACTAGGAATTAGCTGATTAGTGTTTTAGAATCATTCCCTATGTGCTTTTTGCTCCTTGCTCCAACAAGGAAATTATCATTTCAGAGCTGAAAATGAATCAGCATTTAGGAATTTCCTAAAATTCTCTGGGTAGGAGGGATCCCCACATACAAGCCCATGAAAAAGCAAAGCTGCTCTGCAATATTCTCCATCCAGCCAGAGAGGCAGAGTGCACAGCTGGCCCTCCCACCTGCCCACGCATTCCTAGGGACAGGCTTTCCCCTGCATCATGCATTGAAATGAGATTGCTCCCTCGCCTCCCTGCACAGTGCCACGTTAACATTTATGGAAGCTATTGGGTACACAGAGGGCTTTTCCTGACAGACGAGGACATCCAGAGATCTAATCCCTGATAACAATTGCTTTGCAGGACTTTCCATCCTTAGATATGCCAGTACGCAAGCAAGCTTACTTAAACCTATTTTTTAACCTTTCCTACAACTAAATGTAGCCAATTAAAAATTACACTTTCACAAAATGCTCAGGAATACTATGCGTGGCTATGTGGTGGCCTGATTTTAAGTAAATAAATCGCATTAGCTTTAAAAATCACAATTATTATCTGCATAAGAGACATGCTTCTAAGTGATCTATTAAGAAAACAGAGCAACATTTTCCAAATGTGACAGTATTAATTTGATCGGATCTGAAAAAA
>NW_007790881.1:0-720 GCF_000696425.1 Galeopterus variegatus
AACTGTAAGCAATAAATTTCATTTTCTTTATAAATCACCCAGTTCCATGTATTCTGTTATAAGCAACACAAGTGGACTAATACACTGGCGATGTTAAGTATGGTCCCTTGGATAAGGTGGTGTATGCAGAGCTAGGGCTAGGGCTCACAGACCCCTTAAGCCGGTTGCACAGACTGGGTCACAAACCCTCCACATGCAGGTCTGTGAGCTAGGTAATAGGAAAAGGTCCTGGGAGCCGTGGGTAAAAAATTAATAGGCTTTTTTTTTTTTGTCTTTTTTCGTGTCCGGCAACGGATTGCAACCCTCAGTGTCACGTCCGTACCGGACCGGGACACGGGATCGCAACCCTTGGCGTTGCCCCCGCACCTCGCTCAGCCAGTGAGCGGGAACCGGTCTGTATGTGGGATCCGAACCCTCGGCGGGAGCGCCACCACGCTCCCAAGCGGCGCACTGTAGCAGTGCGCCACCGGGCCGGCCCCCCCCCAAAAAATTAATAGGCTTTACTCAGAGCTAGGAGCAGCCATCCTAGTGGCTTCTCAGAGTGTTCTGAGAAGCACCGTGGATCACAGCTGTTAGTCCTTTATACTTAGGTCCTTAACCCAGGACACATGGGTGCCCATAGGCAATTACATCAAGAAGTTACCAAGGAACACCTGAGGATATTTACAGCAAATGCCGGGCAAGATTCTGAACATCTGGGGGGCCCTGACCATTTTCCTA
>NW_007790881.1:1265-1938 GCF_000696425.1 Galeopterus variegatus
GTCCTTGCTCTGCTTTGGGCTACTCGTTATGTATGGTCCTAGGGAAGGGTTTGGTTTGTTTGTTGGATCCGACCCCTCGGCAGGAGCGCCGCCACGCTCCCAAGCGGCGCACTGTAGCAGTGCGCCACCGGGCCGGCCCCCCCCCAAAAAATTAATAGGCTTTTTTTTTTTGTCTTTTTTCGTGTCCGGCAACGGATTGCAACCCTCAGTGTCGCGCCCGTGCCGGACCGGGACCGGCAACGGGATCGCCCGGATTGCAACCCTTGGCGTTGCCCCCGCACCTCGCTCAGCCAGTGAGCGGGAACCGGTCTGTATGTGGGATCCGAACCCTCGGCGGGAGCGCCACCACGCTCCCAAGCGGCGCACTGTAGCAGTGCGCCACCGGGCCGGCCCCCCCCCAAAAAATTAATAGGCTTTACTCAGAGCTAGGAGCAGCCATCCTAGTGGCTTCTCAGAGTGTTCTGAGAAGCACCGTGGATCACAGCTGTTAGTCCTTTATACTTAGGTCCTTAACCCAGGACACCTGGGTGCCCATAGGCAATTACATCAAGTAGTAACCAAGGAACACCTGAGGATATTTACAGCAAATGCCGGGCAAGATTCTGAACATCTGGGGGGCCCTGACCATTTTCCTATATATTTTTTTTTTCCTTTTTGTCTTTTTTTACTGACT
>NW_007790882.1:0-1938 GCF_000696425.1 Galeopterus variegatus
TTTCTCCATGGTACACATCAGCACCTGACTTTGGGTACATTTTAATTTTTTTTTTTTTTTTGTCGTCCCTACCCCCGAGACTTTCAGCCCAGGAGAATAGAGCCGTGTGCCCGCCTGGCTCACGGCTGGCCTGGCGGCTAGAGCAGGCCTGGCTCACAGACGGCCCTCAGTGAATGTGCACAGGGGCAGTGGGCACTGCTGACCACAGCAGAGGGCGCCTCAGTGGTGGTACAGGTTGCTCGTTCACTGTTTATTGAGCCCTTTTCTCGTGCCCTCCGCACCCTCACGTAAGAGTGAGCAGATGACCTAGGCTCCTTTTCGCAATACTCTCAACAGGTCTAATTTTTAAATGTGTGTTAGAGTTCCTTTTCCCCGTAAACTTGCAGGCTCCACAAGGGTGGAGGGCATATAAGAAATGATACGGTCAAGACCAGACACGCCTGGGAAGTCCTAAATATCTGTGTCCTCGAATGGAGAGCTCAGTTTGAGGCTTGACCAAGTCCTAGTCTCTGCCTTCATCCTGCAAATAGAATGTGGTTGGTTTCTCAAAATAAGCCTTTAAAATTGTCAGCTTAGCAGAGAACTTATCAGTTTCAAACTCATCTTTCTAGCAATGATCAAGTCACATCCCACATGAAATGCACTGTTCCCTGAGACAATCAGTTAGAGTCTGCAGATATTAGCAGGGAAGCAGTCAGCATAGCATATTTCAAAACAAGCTCCATCTTTGCGAGAGAGCAGGGGCTGCACACATGGGGCAGGAGGAAACAAGAGGTGCCTGAAAGATGTTAGCTCCAGACTTGCTGGGTTGGGAGCACTGATCTTCACACATTACATGTTCAGAAAACACCCGGAGAGGAGAGTGGATTGCAGTTGAGCTTAGCTGTCACATGAATAGTAGGACAGAACATTTCAGATAGCTGTGGTCCTTGCATCAGCCAGACCCAGGGCAGCTCCAAGAACAGTGCCCTCCTAGACTCCTTTACGGGTTGAAATGAGGCTCGGCTGCCGGAACAGAGTCCCACATGAGAGCAGCAAAGGGAAGTCAGAGTCTCCTGGTGCTTGTCTGGGAGCAGACAGCCCAGGGCTGGTTTGGCAGGGCTGCTCCAGGAACCTCCTCGACCTCGTGGCTCTGTCATCCCCAGGAAACTGCCCTCACCCACCCCAGCCAGGACAGAGTTCCAGGCTCAGAGCTTGCATCCCAGCAGTGGGACAGGAGAGGGGCAGGAAGAAGGGCCTGCCTCTCTCTGTAAGGAAGTATCCTAGAAGTCAGACAAGTCGCTTCCCCCCATCCTGGAGGGAGAGCTTAGTCACCATCAGCCTTGCTGCAGAGGAGGCTGGGAGAGTCTGCAGTCTTGGGCGGCCAGGTGCCCAGATAAAAGTCTAAGAGAGAGGTGGACCGTGCTATTGGAGTGGTCTGAGGGTCTCCACTGCATCCCTTTTAATATTCCCTCCCACTCCCCAACCACTCGCTACTCTGAGTTCATCTTATAGGAGAGTCTGTCCAGCAGACAAATCGCATTCAGTCATTCATCAACAGGGGACAAGTGGAAGGTCATGGGCCAGTGGATGCTGTCCATTAAGTTTGCTGGCAAGTGGTTGTGGAAATCCATCGCCAGCCCTCTTGCTCTCTGACAGGCAAAGGTGACCAGTCAGAGAACGGGGAGAACAATAGCAGAGTTCAGAATGGGAGAACGAGGGGGTCAGGGTGCTGCACAGCACAGGAGAATCAGCGTGGGTGAGACTTCGTGGCCTCCATACTGCAGGGGGGAAAGCATCTACAACCCAGTAAGATCTCATCAAGACCCCTACCAAGAATCCTCCGTTCCTCATTAGTCAGAACCCCATGGGCATTGCATCTGGATTTGAGGGTTAAGTGCCATTTTCTGCATATCTGATCAGCAAGGACTCAGGACAGTTGCCATTGTCCAGGTGCCG
>NW_007790883.1:0-1938 GCF_000696425.1 Galeopterus variegatus
ATAGATGGGGCTATTGAGCCTTGCAAAGCGTTCCTGCAGGCTGTGTAACTGTTCTTTCTTTTTTTCAAGTTCAATGTATTTTTATGATCATTTTTTTTCTCTCTTTCTCTTTCTCTCTGTCTTTCTTTATTGTTTGTTTGTTTGTTTGTTTATTGATTCAGCTCCCACTCACCTTTAAAGAAAGGGGTCTCTGTCCTAAAAGAGAAGGTCTCCATAAAACCAAAACCATATTTAGGGTCACAAGATAGTTCAATAAAAGTCAATGAATTTAAATCATACAAAATGTATTCCCTGAAACAAAGGGAATTATATTAGAAATCAGAAACTCAAAGATATCATAAAAATATACAAATATTTGAACTAAGTAACATACTATTCAATGAAACTTGAGAAAAAGAAGAAACAAAAATGGAAATTGCAAAGTATTTTTGAAATGAAAGAAAACATCACATGTCATCCAAACTGGTGGGATGCAAGAAAGCAGTAAATTTATAGAATTGAATTTATAGTAATATCCGTGCATTTTCGCAAAGAAGTTTTAAAATAAATATCCTTTGCTGCCTCCCTGACATACTAGCAAGAGAAGAGCAAATTACACCCAAAACCAAGTGATTCTTTTCTTTAAAAATCTGAGAATATAACAGGAATATATTTAGTTTTACTGCATTTGAATCATACAAGCCTGGGGGGGAAAGCATGTTGGCTGCTTCATAACAGAAAAGTCAGAGTGGGTGGGCAGCTTCTGTGAGAGAATTCTCAGAAAGAATTCAGTCATGAGGAGTGTCACAAAAGGATTATAAGGTAATATTATTACAGGTTGGACATATGCGAGACTGCTGTGAGCTTTGATTTGCTCAAAACACAAAATCCACACAGTGCAGGCAGCTTTCCATTCTTCTGATGGTTGGTGAGAGTGATGGACACTTGACAAAGGCATGATGAAGTGCCCTAAAGGGATATCAGGATGCACTAGGATCTCCTCCCAGTGACATGAATGAGATCTGTGCAGGCATGAGGTCAGCAGGGAACTTTAGTGGCTGCTCCAGGGAGGACATGATGGCCACTCCCCAGAGGGTCTGTTGGGCATGGGACCTAAATGTGGAGGAAGCAGGAGGCTCTGGATGTCTGTACTGGCACTTTCCCAGCCCCTGTTTATGCAGACGAGGTGACCAGGGCCTGGGACTGACACGTCTGCAGCCTCTTCCTCAAGACTCTGCAGCCATTTCCACCACAGCCCAGCCTGGATCCAACTTGCCCTCTGTGCACCACAGATGCTCCTGCTGCATTGAGAGTCTGAGTCTCCCCGGGAGGTGGGTGCTTGGACTGTTACACTGTGTGGGGTCCCAGGGAGGATCCTGCTCACAGGAGTGTGTGCAGCATCTCCAGTCTCCACACAAGTGACTGTGGGAGGAAAATCAACGGAGTTTTGCTTAGATGTGTGTCCTCACTTATGAATAAATGTAGAAATGCACTCTAAAGAATTGCCATTCTCTGTGTGTATTAAAAACCCCTTGCTATAAACTTTTTTTTTTTTTTTTACTTTATATTTGTTCTGTCTGGTGAAGAATATAATTTTAATATTTGCCATGGAATTGATAACTTGGAATAAGAAATTATACCTAATATAATTTATTTCCTTCAACAAGATCAGAAATATCTTATCAAGTTAACTCAAACATTATTTTACTTCAATTATATCATTCCATAGCATGTAACTGACATGCTCGTCATTAATTCAGAAATATTCTTACAGCACCATTTTTTAAAAATTTATTTATTTTCTCCCTAATTTTATTTTGTCGGTATACAATGAGGTTGGTTATTGTGGCACATTACCAAAACCCCCCTCCCTCCTCCCTCGCCCCCTCCCACCCAACAATGTCCTTTCTGTTTGCTTGTCATATCAACTTCAAGGAATTCTAGTTGTTAAGTCTTCTT
>NW_007790884.1:0-874 GCF_000696425.1 Galeopterus variegatus
AATAAATATTTATTTTGTAAATAAATTTAAATTTGTAAGCATGGGGCAGTTACTCCAATAGTTCAACCTAGAGTTACCATATGACCCAGCAGTTCCACTCCTAGGTGTGTACCCAGGAGAATTGAAAACAAACAGCCACACAAAAATTTTTGTACACATGTTCATAGCAGTGTTTTTAGGTTTTGGGGGGGAGTTCTGGAGAGGAGCTGTGAATGGGTTTGGGGTTTCTTTTTGGGGTGATGAAATTGTTCTGGAATTAAATAGTGGTAATATTTGCACAACTTTGTGAATATATTAAAAATTGCTGAACTGTATACTTTCAAAGGATGAATTTTATGATATTTGAATCATATCTCCATTAAAATATGCTATGGATATAATATCTGATCACACCAGAGGAAAGTAGATAGATGTGCTCTGCCACTAAAAGCTTGACGGGTGAGGGTAGGCATGTTCATCATTAATGTAGAATGGTAAAATGTTTAGAAAATGTCTGTTACAATATTAAACCATGCAAGAAAGATATGAAATTTTACTTGATGTCTTCTGTACAAGTCAAATTTCAGATTATTGAGGCTCAGTCATTTTTTTTTTCTCCTTTTTGTCTTTTTTCGTGACCAGCAACGGATCGCAATCCTGAGTTTCACCCCCGTACCGGACAGGCACCGGCAACGGGATCGCAACCCTTGGTGTTCCGCCCGCACCTCGCTCAGACAGTGAGTGGGGACCGGTCTGTATGTGGGATCCGAACCATCGGCGGGAGTGCCGCCTCGCTCCCAAGCAGGACACTGTAGCAGTGCACCACCGGGCCGGCTGGCATAAATCCTTTTTTTAGGCCATATTTTATTTAGCTTGATTTATTATTTCTCACAAG
>NW_007790885.1:0-1937 GCF_000696425.1 Galeopterus variegatus
CAAATTATCAAAAACCAAAGACAAAGAGAGAATACTGAAAGCAGCAAGAGAAAAGAAACATGTAACATTCAATGGAGCCCCAATACATCTCTCAGTGGATTTCTCAGTAAAATCTATACAGGCCAGAAGAGAATGGAATGATATATTCAGGGTGTGGAGGGAAAAAGACTGTCAGCCAAGAATTCTCTATCAACCTTCAAATACGAAGGAGAAATGAAGTCTTTCCAGACAAACAAAAGCTAAGGGAATTCATCAACACTAGCTCTATACTACAAGAAATGCTTAAGGGAGTTCTTCAATCTGAAAGACGACTAAGGAGCAGCAAGAAAACATTTGAAGGTACATAACTCATTAGCAAAGTAAGTTCACAGATGACTTCAGAATACTCCAATGTCTTAACAGTGGTGAATAAAATGCTTATATCCTTAGTATGAAGACTAAAGGACAAAGCTAACAAGAGACACTAACATATAAAACAACCGTGCAAGAGAAAGGCAATATTAAAAGATGTGTCTTGAAACAGATTGTCAAAAAGGGGTCAGGGGGGAGGGGAACGGGAAATGACACCAAAGTGTAAAATTGGCTTTGTTTTTTCTTTTTTCTTAGATATCAAATCTAATTTGTTATTAGTCTAAAATAATTTGTTACAACTATAACATGTTTTTTGCAAGCCTCATGGTAACAGTAACACAAAAATTTGGAAAGGACATACTAAAGATAAAGAGTGAGAAAGCAGAATGTAAAGCTAGAGAAAACCACTCAACCACAAAGGAAGACAGTAAGACCAGAAAAAAGGAAAAAAGGATCAATAAAACAAAAACAACAACAAAAATTGCAAAATGGCAGTAACAAGTCCTTACATATCAATAATAATCCTAAATGTAAAAAGATTAAATGCCCTAATTAAAAGACACAGAGTGGCTGAATGGATTATAAAACAAGAACCAACAATATGCTGCCTACAAGAAACTTGCTTAACTAATAAAGACACACATTGGCTGAAAGCGAAGGGACGGAAAAAAAGATATTTCACACAAATGGAAACCAAACAAGAGCAGGAGTAGCTATACTTACAGCAGATAAAATAGACTTCAAGCCAAGGATAGTAAAAAAAAAAAAAAAAGATAAGAAAGGTCACTATATAATGATAAAAGGATCAATTCAACAATCAGCTATAACAATTCTAAACATATACGCACCCAACTTGGGAGCACCCGGTTGTTCTACAGCTTGCAGATCACTCTGAACCCTGCTTCATCTTGATCTGACTCTACTTAGATTTCCCACAAGCTGGGATACTTGTGGTTCTAGCTCAAGAACTCTTTTATTCCTTAAGGTCACTGCACAAAAGCATTGCATGAAAATAAACACAGTCTCTTAAGACTGGGACCTTTCCTAAAAAATGAAAGTGGCTATTTTAATCAAATTTAAGAGAATTGATATATTTATCATTTTTGTCCCTCAAGTTGATCAGCTTTGCAAGGACCTTTTTGCTGACTCTAATTTGGGAAGAGGTTTCTCTGTATAACTAAACTTGTCAATTAATAGAAGTAGTTCCTTTATTGTCCCTATTCATTACTTTTCCTTGGTCCCAGAGTTATCATTTTACCTTGATGTGTTAATACAAATGGTGACAACTGCTGATTGTGTTCACATTCAGTCTGGTTCCAAATACTTTAATCAGAAATGTGTATAACCATGCATAGCTGCCAAGTGTTAATTAAAAGAATTTTTCTATCACCTTCCCCTTTTCAAGTAGCAATTATTACTTTGGCATATGCTTTCATCATAAAAGGAAATATCTAGTTTTCTGGTTTTGGAGGAATACATGACGAAAGATGATACATTAAAGTGTAAAAGCAGCGTAACTAAAATTTGACACTAAGAGCCCCATCTGGATTCTAGTTTTGAGAGGTCAACACAAATCAATCTGAATT
>NW_007790886.1:0-1937 GCF_000696425.1 Galeopterus variegatus
TGTGTCATTCTGTTGATATGAACTAATCAGAGTGGGTAAGCCCATAGAGATAGAAACCAGATTGGTGGTCACCAGGGGGCTGGGAGATGGGGGGATGCGGACTGACTGCTTAATGGGCACAGGGTTTCCCTTTGGGGTGATGAAAATGTTTTGGAACTAGAGAGAGGTGACGGTTGCACAACATTTTGAATGTATTAAATGCCACCGAACTGTACACTTTAAAATGGTGAATTTTATCTCAATAAAACAAAAGAGAGGTAGGGTGGATCAGCCTGTGGTGTCTGGCTGCTCCAGTCTTCCCATCCCTGTGCGTAAGTCCTATACAGGCAAAGGTGCCACTGCCCTGGCCTTTCATGTTTCCCACAGAGCAGCCATGCAGGCCATCAGAGGCGGGGCCACCGTGTCTCTGCCCTTTTCTGAAGGGGATGAGGATTGCCGCGCATTTTGAATCCTCCATTTCACTGGGAGTGTCCATCAGAATCTGGCTAGAACTATTGCTCGAGATCACAATTACTTTTGCCAGAGGTGTGTGAATATTTATGATTGCTCATATGTTTTATGTTTACTATGTCAGCAGCACTGTTCGCATTCATGCTGATAATAAAAACTCAATTTATAATAAAAACAAGTATTTTGCTATGGAACTGGGTTTTAAGGATACTATAAAGGCTTTGCAGAGATTTATTTTAGCCTAGTAAATGTCTTGCCCCAGGGTGAGACTTCAGAACCTTCCAACAGTTCATTTTGAAGGATTTGGTTATTAGAAAAATTTTATAGTCTGTTTCATTTAATGGGGGAAAAATAAGAAACTGAATGGGCTCCAACAACAATGCATTCCCCATATATGGAATGCCTTGCCATCTTAAACAGGCTGAATGGTGCAAGACCATGCGGGGTAGCTGTGAGTTGAGAGACCTGGGTCCTGGGCTACTCAAAGGCTAACTGGCTTTAGGCAAGTTCCTTCTCCTCTGTGGGCCTCAATTTTCTCTTTTGAACAATCTAGGGGTTGAATTTTTACATAATAAGGTCTTTCCCGTACTTGGGAATTTTTCCTGAAAGGAAAAAGATCAACAAAAGCCGAAAGTTATATGTTTGAAACTGTTCAGGGCAGTATTATCTGAAAAGGAAAACAGCAGAAGCAACAAGAATATCCCACGAATTGGAAGGAACTGATAGAATTATGGAACAACTTATGATGGGACAATAAATTGACATTAAAAATAGTAATTGTCATATATATTCCCCCCTTTCCCAACACCACCAAGACTAAGATGAAGCTCATTGAAATGAAACGATGGTTATTTCCAGGCGAGTGAGATTATGGCTGATTTTTGTTTTCTTCTTTATGCTTCTATGTATTTTTCAGATTTTCTATAATGAGCACATATTACTTTTATAATCAGAAAAAACAAATGTCATTGAAATAGCAATTAATTTTATAAGGAATAAATGACAAAGAAGAAAATGCTTAAATTATTATGTGAAATGAGAGGGAAACAGAACACAAATGAATATTCAGATGGCAACTAGGTTGAAATGGTAACAGACCAAATCCCTAAAAATCGCTTTCCCTAATGAATTATCAATTTATCTGATAACCAATTCTCTAAAAATTCACCCCCCTTCCTTTAGGTTTTTTTGTGTCTATTCAATGATCAGATTCTTTTTTGTTTTGCCATCTTTTGACTTGTTAACTATTTTTCATCCAATGGTCTAAGGTACTTCTAATAATTTTATATTTCTAAGAGTTATTCTAAACATTTGCAATATTCTTTGATTGTCCGATTGTTTTTTATCCTTGTGTGTGTAATTGTTCCTTTTTAATCTACTTTTGAATAATTTAGGATTTGTTAGGCTATTTGTTAAAAGTCCTTTCTTTAAAATTTAGTATTTCTAACACACTTTTCAATGGTACATAAAACCCTAAGGATAATCAA
>NW_007790887.1:0-1937 GCF_000696425.1 Galeopterus variegatus
GAGGAAGGGAGGGAGGAAGGGAGGGAGGAAGGAAGGGAGGAAGGAAGGGAGGAAGGAAGGGAGGGAGGGAGGGAGGAAGGGAGGGAGGGAGGAAGGAAGGGAGGAAGGATGGAATAATAAGCTGAACTTTCAGAAGAAGGGAACAGATTTATGGTTACTAGAGGTGAATGGGAGAGGTGGAGGGCGTTTGGGAGAAATTGGGTAATGGACCCAAAGAATAATTATGACTTATAATGGTGAACATGCTAATAACACTGATTTGATTATGATCTGAGTTGATGGTCAACTCTGCACCCCACAAATATATACAATTATGTTTCAATCAAAAAATAAATTAAAATAAATAATAAGATAAAATCAGTTAAACCAAAAAATTAGAATATCGATTAAATTCGTTGCTATCTTACGAAACGCCATTTTAAAATTTTATAAATGGAATAATAATGTCTAACCATAAAATAATTAAAAATTTACATTTCAAAAATATATCTAATAAATATGTGATGGTAAAGCATTTCAAATGTGTTACTTGAACACATTTGAAATGCTTTACCATCGCATGTAATAAGAAATTATTATAATTTAAAATGTTAATGGGGCAGACAATTAATTCATGACACAAAATACAAATGGCTAAACAACATAAAATGTTCAGCTTCATCAGTAAAAAAATAAAGCTTTTTTTTTAACCTATCAAACTTATAAGTAATTCAAATATAATTCCCAATTCTAGTAATTGTGAATTAAGACCAGCATTACAGTAATGGTTTCTAGAGAGTGGTAGAACTATATATGGTTTTCATTTTCTGTTCATTTTTGGATTTTCTAACCTGCTCTAAAAAGAAGAAAAGACATTTAACAAACAAAAGAAGAACACTAAAAGTCATCTAGTATCAAAAGAAATCGGAAATGCTTAATCATAAATTCAGGGCTGGGCATTATAAAATAACGGAGTAGGCTGAGATACCTGCTGGGATGGATTTTTTTTAGTGCCAAAAAGGCCTACTCAAAATAGTTCTACCAATTAATTCATATCTATTAGTTAATGGAAAACATACTATTTATTTCCTTAAAAATTAAGCTATTAAAACAAATACTTCCAGAGTAAATAGTTCACACTAAGACATAAACGACAGATTGTTTCTAGAAAAAAGGTTTTGATCAGGGAAACAGTAAGAAGGTAATGAAGTAGCTACCCCAAAGAGAAAAAAGGAAAAAAATGGAGAAAAATGGATGGTAAACTAGAAGCCCATAACACCAAAGACAAGGCTCACCCTGATACTGAAAACTATGTTTTACATGCACACTCTTTAAAAGGCTCTTGTCCATAACATTATCCTGTGGTTCCTGCTTAAAAGGAAGCAGCTGTGGTCACAGATGTGGTCTCTCTCTGTGATCCAAGCCAAGACCCCACTGGGATAGAAGCAGATTAATATAGCTTTAATGGTGGCAGATTAGATATTTGGCCTGTCTGTTAGTATAATTGAATCTACATTTTGAGAACAGCTCTTGGTGACGCACAAGGTCACAAATCCAACATAAGAAGGGCAGTTTAAGAACTGGTGACAGAATACACGTGTTAGTGAATGAAAACTGCTGGCTACATGTGAGAAAGACATATGTAAATAAATTATAATCAAAATTATTTTTCATTTGGAGATATAATTCTTTATCTTGAAAAGATGTCCTCTCCAAAGAGTAAAATGAATGACCACATTTGTGGATTTTTGAATGCTTAAGAAAAACAAGTACTGGGGAAAAAACTGAAAATAAAAAGATTTTTTTTTTTTCTTGTTTTCAGGCATCAACTACTTGGCTAATTATTTCAAGTATTCAGGCTGATAAAATGAATCACAAAATTGATAATTACAATGAGCTTCTTTTTTTTTTTTTTCCTTTTTGTCTTTTTTCATGTCCGGCAACGGATCGCAACCCTC
>NW_007790888.1:0-1936 GCF_000696425.1 Galeopterus variegatus
AAAAGTTCTGTTTTCTCAAAGATGTTGTTAAGAAAATGAATATGTAAACCACTGTGGGAGACAACATTCACAAATATATATTTTATAACATATTTCTATCTGAGAAATATAAAGAACCATTACTGCTCAATAATAAAAGAAAACTCAATTTTTTAAAAAAAGGGAAAACATTTGATCAGACATTTTATCAAATCAGAAACGTAAATGCTCAATACAAATAAGAAAACATTCTTCACCTTATTAGTCATCAGGAAAATGTAAAAAAAGGGAAAACATTTGGTCAGACTTTTTATCAAATCATAAACGTAAATGCTCAATACAAATAAGAAAACATTCTTCACCTTATTAGTCATCAGGAAAATGCAAATTAAAACCACAATATTATGCCAATATATGTTCAATAGAATGACAAAGATTAAAAACACTCACAGGACCAAGTCCTGGCACAAATGTGGAGCTAAATGATACCTTATATACCGCTTGGAGGAATACAGCCATTCTGGAAAATTCTTTAGCAATTTCTTAGAAAGTTAGACATGAATTTACCAAACTACCTAACAATGCAATTCCCAGGTAAACAATGGAAAACTGAATAAAAAAGAAATGAACTACAGATAAGTACAAACATGGATGAAGCTCAAATGCCTAATGCTAAACAAAAGAAGCCAGAAGCAAAATGCTACAACATGTATGATTGATTCCATATGTATAACTTTCTAGAACAGGAAAATTTACAGCAATAGAAAATAGATTAATGGTTGCCAGTGCCTGGTTTTTGAGAGATTGATTGCTAAATGTCATGAGAGAACTTCAGAGGCTTATGGAAATATCATATGTCTTGATAATTTTGGCAGTTACATGACTACATATATTTATCCAAATTCATGGAACTGTATGCCTAAAAGAGTGAATTTTACCGTGGGTAAACATATCTCACTCAATATACTTCACTGAAAAATTCATCTTTTAGCTCCAATGGTCTACTTTACAAAAGCATCCTCCCAAACTAGAACCCACTGTAATTACTGCTACCTTGGGTTTATTTGGTGATGATTTTAGAAGTTTCAAGGGAGGGATAGAAGATCAGCAGAAAGGGTAAAAACTGCAAAATATGTTGATTAATTGTCATTTATTAACCCCGATAACAGAAGTTTGGCGAGCTTTTATTAAAATTAAAGGCCAAGAACCTCTATATTTTACTAGATGATTAACCCCCATTAAGACAAGAATTGTCTCTGTTTTGGGATTTTTTTTTGTCCTCTTTTGTATTCCTATGGATTGATAGAGTAGCAGGTGCTAAATAAATGTTTATTAAGTGAATAAAACAATATAAATGAATGCATTTAAAAATTATAATTGTGGGATGAATCAACGTTGCTAGAAATGGATGTTTCAAAACGCTTTTATGGCCTACAAGAAAGAGTTCATTTGTATACTTTAGTGACTGCATTTCAGTGGTTTTCAGTTGCTGGGATAGAGGGTGGCAGCAGTTCCAAACTCCATAAAAGACATTTGCAAACATCTGGGGGCATTTTAGTTTGTAACAATGATTAAGAAGCACAACTGACATTCAGTGGATGTGGGCCAGGGATCATGCTTTCTTGCAGTGCTTGTGACAGTTCCGTGCAATTAAATATCATCTCATGTCTTATTTGATTTTAGAATGTCATGTTAGGTGAAACATGTCTTTATAATTATGGGAGCTTATAAATAATTCCATATTAGACATAAACAGAAAACCTTTGTACATGGTTTAATGCATTCTGAACTTTCCAATAATGCAAACAGCATGTGAATTGACAGAAAAGTGTCATTGGTTTCATTCAGAACTTTCTTGAGAAGTATTTACCACTTAGAAAAATCTCATGATGGTTGCTAATGTCATGCATGTTATTTGAGTCACTGATAAAACACGCCTATATAATAATGCATTTGT
>NW_007790889.1:0-1936 GCF_000696425.1 Galeopterus variegatus
TCATCTTTCTTGTTCTCTGGGAAGAATGAGCACATAAGTAAAACAAAATGACTTTTTCAATAAAATAAGCAACTAAAGAGGATGCAGACCTTTCTGTCTAAAGAAAGATAAAATTCAAGAGAACAAGACCTCAGTCCAAGCTTGAGAGTTTCAATCAGAACTAAACATGTCAATTTCTCAGAGTCTCAAAGATTTCTCAGATATGCCTCTGTTTCTCAAAGGAAAAATTCTTCACATATCTCCTCTCTTTATCCCACTGGCATTTTGAATAGAAGTGTTTGTTATGGTCCTGGTCATTATGACCCATCTTAAGCATTAAATGTATAATAGAGGGACTGAAGAAGATTTGATTTTCTACTTAAAAATATGCTTTCTCTGCCTGTTAAGGATGTAAATGTAGGTTACCAGGAAAAAAGCATTTTATTCAATATTTATTGCTAAGACAAAATGTAAATAACCATGGAAGAAATAACTCACTGGCTTCAATTCACATACAGAAAAATGGACTGAAATCAAAGCCATTCTTTAGTCCCTGTTTTGATAAAACTGAGAGGGAGGAGAGGGAAAGAAGAAAGTAGTTTCCACCTGCCAAAGGGAAATTGAGGGGGAAACCAAGAAAATGGGAAATGATCCCAGAAATAGGAAGAAGCAGATGCCAAGACACTGTACATACATCACAATTTTACCATGGGAACATCCTACTAAGCAGTCTGCTTAATCTGCCATCTATTTTAGGACTCCTTTTAGAAGAATGGATTTCATTGAAAATTGATATAGAAATCTGATGTGTCTGATGTTTGACATGATAGAAAAAAACTGATATCGACTCCTCAACTCAAACTTTTAGGTAAAATCTTTTGCTAGGCACCAGTAACCTGATTTATAAAGTAATAAATTTCTTAAAACTGTGAAAAAGATGACACAAAAAATATGATGAGAATGTCACTGAAAAGTGAGACTATAAATACATAAAAGCATGTCATACTACGTCTATGTTTTGTAATTTTAATCATGTTTCCTTTATACAATTAGAATAGTATTTTCACACAAGAGTAATGATATCAAAATAGTTAATATTCTATTACTATATCAGGGGAACTATTAGAAAACAAATCTCATAATTCTGTGTTGTGGGTAGAAGAGCTAAAAACAAACAGTATCTTTTTTTTCATTTATCTTAAAAGATGGAATAAATGAAGGATAAATGAAGAAAGTGCCTAGAGAAAATTCAAATTGAAATAAAAAACAAGCATCATGTCTTCTGGTTCCCTAATTATTCACTGGTTAATGAAGATCATTCTCTGTCCCATTTATGGATTCTAAAATGTAACCATTAGTAGAAGTTTCACAATTACCATATTCTTTCAGAATATTTTAACATTTTATAAAATCCATTCAACTGCTTTAAAACACCAAGCTGATTAAACTTGTCCCTGTGCCAGGAAAACTACATTAATGGGTACTTTTTTTGTTAATTACTTTAGAAAAGTTTCATTTGATATAATTTGTTAGGAACCAAGCTAATTAAACTTGTCCCTGTGCCAGGAAAACTATATTAATGGGTACTTTTTTTGTTAATTACTTTAGAAAAGTTTCATTTGATATAATTTGTTAGGCCACTGTGATATTATTTTATATATATATACACATATACATATGTGTGTGTATATATATATATGTTTTTGTCCACAGTTCCTGGCTCATAACTCC
Organism: Galeopterus variegatus; assembly: GCF_000696425.1. Classification (NCBI taxonomy): domain Eukaryota; kingdom Metazoa; phylum Chordata; class Mammalia; order Dermoptera; family Cynocephalidae; genus Galeopterus; species Galeopterus variegatus. Next base: position 1,711 of record NW_007790889.1, read on the forward strand.
AATAACTCTTATTCTTTTATTATAATATTGGGGCACTTTGGCCCTCAGAAAACCAAGTCTTTCTCTCTGACTTTCTCCCGCCCTCCTTTCACCTGCTCTTTTGTCTCCCTAAGGCAAGCCAGAGAAACTAGAATCCCCCTTTCCCAGGGTGGGTCACTGACACCAGCCCCAAAGCCATCCATGAAGCCCTAAACTTTCTATCTTGGAGCTGGCCAGAAAAAAAAAA
>NW_007790890.1:0-1936 GCF_000696425.1 Galeopterus variegatus
GCGCCGCCACGCTTCCCAAGCGGCGCACTATCCAGTGCGCCACCGGGCCGGCCCTATAGTTTTTTTTAAAAAAATATTTTATTTGGGGGATCTGCATGGTGTGGACTCTGTAACAGCATAACTGTTATTCTAATTTGTATAGATTTGGATCCCAATTTAGGTTGTTAAAATAAATTCTTAATCACAGTTTATTCTACCTATTGCTCACCTTAAAAAGAACTCACAGGAAAGATATTTTCCACAAACGTAAAACATGTATAAACTAATTGGTACATGTTCTGGAGTATATGTGGTACTCTTGTTCCTAACTCTGAATAATTCTTTAAAAAGAACTTTGTTTCTTATAATTCTATCAAGGCAAGACAGGCTGATGGCAAAAGAAAAGTTCTGCCAAAATAAGTGTCAGAGAAAGTCATGAGGAAAAACATCTGTCAGTTGAAATAATAAACTGAAATGTATCCATCATGTTAGTCAGAGATAACATATAGTTATTTATGTTTTATACATACTGATAGAAGATTAAAACAGACTTGGAATTAGGGAATCTGGTTTCTCATCTGTGTTTAAAGCAAATAGCTATGTGCCTCAGAGTATCATTTATTCTGGGTCTTATTCATCTTTCAAGTAATTTATTATATAACTCCTGATGTTCTCAAACTTTAAAAATGTTAAACTAAGTCATGTCATGTAAGAAATACAAATAGCAATGTAATATGTGGTAACATAAGAAGTATGCCTAGTAATACAATAAATAATACTAAACTACTTTGAGAATTATCCTGAAAATTTTTTTAGGTATAATTATCTATTGATTGAACAAAGGATCCCATGTTTTTGAGGCACCAGAAGAAATCATTTTGCCTCTTGAAAAGTAAATTTGATTTGGCTGAATAAAGGCATATTTATATCAACTTTCCTAAATAATTTCAGAGGATACATATTAAGTTCATTACGTTTTGGAAGCCATGGTGTGTTAGACTGTGGGAGGATATAGTGTCTGTACTTTGGAAAGATGGAAAAACAATAATTAATACTAGTTATATGTGTTACAATGAAGAACCTGTTCCGGTAACAAATATAACTAAATTATAAATGTGGGAACAAGGAAAAGATCTTAAGTAAATATTACATTATAAATATATTGTGTTGGAAACTCCTGCTAATGATTAACATCCTCTTAAGACATTGATGAATGGATCCCTGCTAGGAAAGAGCATTTCATAATGTGAAACAATTCTTACCAAGAAATAGATGTTTGAACTTCCTGGGAAGCTAGAGTTCATAGGGAGAAAGCTTTGATAGAATATTTTGGGATCTAAACAAATAGAACTAAATACTGATTTGGAAGTCTAATCTCAGTGATCTAGGAAGAAGAGTACAAGCTGTGGCAGTGATATGATCTGTTAGATCAAGTTCTGCAGATCAGTTAAAGAAAATTACCTGAAAAAAACAGGATGCAGTGGGAGATGAGGGGATAATTGAGGGGACAGTTAATCAAGTGAAGAGGTCTTTTTGCTTGATTAGACCACAATTCTGGCTTCTGATGTTCCATCTAGTTTACTATTTGTCTAGAATAATTTTTCATTTTTTAGCAAAGTATTATATGCCAGGAATTGAGATGTAGGAAGTAGCCATGAGTGACACAATTGGGAAGACTGGTGAAATCTGAATGTGGACTGCAAACTAAAATGCAATATTGTATCTATATAAAATTTCCCAAATTGTATATTTTCATGATAGCTATTCCTTGTTTTTAAAATATATGTGTTGAAGTTTTTAAGGGTTAAGAGTCACGGTGTTAGCTGCTTATTCTCAAATTCAGCAAAATTAGTATTAATAATATAAATTACTTAGAGAAAGAGAGAGAAAAATTTAAAAATAAACAATCATTGAATATAGGCAAAAGGTATGTGTCTTTAATATGATATTCTGGCAC
>NW_007790891.1:0-1936 GCF_000696425.1 Galeopterus variegatus
CGTTTGTATTCTCTTGTATCTCAGTTAGTTTCCTTAGAATAATTAATTTGAATTCCTTTTCTGGCAAGTCAGCATTGATATCTGTGCATCTGATGGAACAGTAACTGCTTCAAGATTCATAGAGTGGCTTGCACAGAGAAGGACTTTCACCTTCAACTGAATGTTGGTGTTGATAGGGTACGGTGCAATGGCTTTGTTCTGAATAGGTACAGTTGTGTACACTCAGTGTAGTTTCTTCAGCGGTAATCCACTTTTGCTATGTCTGTGTGTGCCTCAGTGACTTATGCTTGGGGGTTGTGAAAGCAGTAGCACAGCTTTGCTGGGGTTTGGCTCATTGTGTTGGTTCTCATGCTGATGGTGTGCACCTGCTCACTGTTCATCAGTCATCTTGGGAGATTGCTCACTGGGAATAGGATTGCTAGATTGCTTTTTGGGCTGGGGTGTGGGTGGGTAGCATGGTAGGGATTCTGGGACTGGTTCAGCAGTGGCAAGGTCACCATGCTGATTCTCTGACTGTGGGTGGGCCTACCAGAGGCATGTCAGCTAGGCTGTTTGTCACTCAAATCCACGTGCATGCAATGGCTCCAAGACTCAGGGGTGGGTCCACCAGCGGCATGACAGCTGGGCTGTTTCTCTGATTTGGCGGCATGGGCATGCTTTAGCTTGGCAAGCTGGGTGTGGGTCTGCCAGGAGCTGGTTCACTGCACCATTTCTCCGGGCCAGCTGTGGAGTCATGCTTCCCTCAGCAGTTCAGTAGCAGATCTGCCATGTGCTTGGCTGCTGAGCCACTTCTTGGGCTGTGGGCTAGGTCACTAGGTGGGGCTGCAGAGACGGGGCCCTGCCAGCCACTTCTCAAGCAGTGGATGAAGTCATGAAATAGGTTTGCTGAGAGGGGGCCCAGCCAGGTGCTTCTTGGGCAGTGGGTGAGGCCACTAGGCAGGACTGCTGAGGGTGAGACCACCTGGCTACTTCTTTGGGAGGGTGCAGATGTGCTTTATTTCTGCCAGCCTGGAATGTATTCGTTCGGGTAGGGACCCATGAGCTGTTTCTCTGGGTTGAGATGTCAGGCACATAGAACTCAGCCCACTGGCAGGGGAGTGGAGTTTGCCTGTCTGATCTTGGGCCTGGGGTGTGGAGGTGTGTCAATTCAGCAGGCAGGGGATTGGCTTCCCAAATGTGCAGGACTTGGGTCCTACCCACTCCTGGGCCCAGGCTTCAAGATTTCAGGGTCAGTGCATTGTAGCCTCTCCTGTCAGTGTGTTGGGAAAGCCAAGTGGCCTCTGGCCCCAGGCCATGGCATGTTTCTGCAGTGGTTCTGGCTTCAAGATGGTGCTTTACTACATCAGCTTGGATCACAAGAGTGGGGGGTAGGGAGTGCACTGTGTGTGCTCTTGTTCTGGGGCAATGCAGTGCATGTTTTCTAAGCAGCTCCTCATGCGTGGCCCCAGGCTTGCAAGCACTGTGGAATCTTCTTGCAGTAGGAACTGCAGGCCTCTGTGGTGAGGATGGGGGCTGGTGTGGGCCCTTGTCTGAGCTTTCCCCCACAAGGGAAAGTCCCTCTCACACCAATCCTTGTGACAGAGACATGGCATCTGAGGCCATGTGCCTCTCCCTTCTCTCCATACGGACATCCTGGGCTTTCATGTTCCCCAGGGGTCTCGTCAGTCTCCTGCTGCACTCCTGCACTCTCCCACTGATGCTCCCATCCATACTTAGCTGTCAGCTGTCTATTAGTTGGTCTGCTTCTTTGCTGTGAGAGGAACGTGCTCTGGGCACCTCTGGTCAGCCGTCTTGCCCCACCTCCCGAGAAATAGGACCTCATGTTATCTTTTAATTCTGTTTTTCCATGAACTTTTTGAATTACCTTCTATAATTACATAATTACCTTTAGCAGTGCTCTTTGGGTTTTTTTTTTTTTTTTTTTGGGGGGGGGGTT
>NW_007790892.1:0-1936 GCF_000696425.1 Galeopterus variegatus
TGGTGGCGCCTACCTGCTCCAGCACGAGTGGGCTCAGCAGCTCCTAATTTTTCTTCTTAAAACACTTGAAATTTCTGAACTATTTACAAATTCTTAATGTTAAAAAAAAATTGGAACAAAAAAACTCATTTTACTTACCAAATCAAGTCTAGGATACATATTTCATCACACTTAAAAATTTCTGAAATTCAGATCCCTTGAAACATAGATTTAGTGTTGTCCTTTCTATTCCTTCAAAACCTATTATTAAATTGATGGTATGCCTTAAAAATCCATGTCATCTTGGATTTGAGGAAATACTAGCACATACTTTAAATTTCTACTATTGTGGATGTTGATGTAGCAAAAGGAAGGAAAAACATTCTCACTATTTTGTTTGGTTTAGTTTGGTTTGGTTTGTTCTGTTTGGTGACTAGATGGTATGGGGATCCATACAGCCTATAGATTTTGAAAACTGTATTACCCCCAGTGACTTTAAAAGTATCCCATTTAGTTCCAATAAATAAAATAACTTGATTTTCTAAATGAGTAGGACAAGGATAAGGAAAAGATAATGCTTTCAAAGTATAACCCAGCCCAAATTTTTTAAAAAACTATACCTACAGCATTAGTTCTCAAAAATGCCCCCAGCTTTTCTTTCTCTTTAAGCAAGATACCTGACCAGAGAAGGCCAGTCCTCACCTCTAAGGCAAAGAAAGTCCAATGCAAAAAGCAAATAGTCACCTATAGAGTCTCTAGGAGAAAAAGATAGAATCTAGCAAAACAGAAAAAAACCCTAAGATCTGGAAACTCAAGACAGCAACATAGAAAGACAGGCTAAGCAAAAGTCCAAGACCAGAATGGAGACTGGAGAGACCCTGCACGGCTAGGATAAGATAGGCAGGGGAGTCTGCAGCTAGCAGTCCCAATGCAGAAACCTGCAAATCAAGCTGCAATGTAACCACAAGGCCCTCATGCACATTCATTCCAGCATGGGAAGTTTCCGGGAGCCCACATAACTACATGACTCCAAAAGGAGAAGTACATTCTGAGACCCCCTCAGCCTCTTCAGTCCCAGGATGCTGCTGCACGTTTCGATTTTGGGATAGGAGCCAGGGAAGCTCAGAGCCCTGCCCAACCTAGCAGGTCCTCCCCACCCTCACTGCCACTCCTAACCCTGCCCCAGCAGAGAGGGAGCAGGGGATGTGCCAGCCACCTGGATCCAGGCCCAACTTCCTCTGGAGCTCAAAGTCCTACCTGACCCAGCAGGCCCACCTTCCCCAGCAAAGAGTGTGCAGAGAGTATGTAGGTCACCTCAATCCAGGTCCATGTTCCTTGGGAGCTCAAAGTCCCACCCAAAGCAGTGGGCCTTCCTGCCCCAGAGGAGAGGGTTTGGGGAGGGAGCCAGCACCTACTACAGCACAAACCCCAAATCAAAACTATAATATCCAACCCAACTATCAACATAGACCACTTCTACAGGTAAGAGTCTCTCCCTACAAAAACTACTCCCAAACTTAAAAGAAGCAACTATACCAACACATGCCCAGAAATCAATGCAGAGATACAAGAAACATGAAAAATCATGGAAACATGATGCCCCCAAAGGAATACAATAATTCTCTAATACCAGACACAAAATAACAGTAAACTGATGAAATACCTCAAGAGGAATCTCACACAGCAATCTTAAAGAAACACAACATGATACAAGAAAAAATAGATAGAAACCACAATGAAGTAAACAAAACAATCTAGGACAAGTGTGAGAAATTCAACAAAGAAATAGAAACTATAAAAGAGAACAAAGAAGAAATCTCAGAATGGAAGAATTCATTCAACAAAATAAAAAATAAAACCAAGAGCTTAAGCAACAGGTTAGAACAAGCAGAACAAAGAATTTCTGAAGTAGAAGAAAGACTTTGAATTAACACAGTTGGACCAAAAAAAAAAAAAA
>NW_007790893.1:0-1936 GCF_000696425.1 Galeopterus variegatus
GGGACATCACTTGTTCTTTTACAAGTGTAACCCCATGGAAAGGTCAACTGGGATATAAACTGAATCAAGGTCAGCTCACTTTCACTTCTCAGGAAAAGAACAAGAGTAGGTTGGGAAGCAACAGGCAACCCCAACCTCAATTTGGGAAGTTGGGAGGTAGAGGATGTGCTCTATTATTATTACTATTGTTCCCCCCTCATCTCCTTGGACCTCGACCATGAAACAGGCACAAAATAACCAAACTGCTTTTGAAATTGCTGCCACCTTCCTGGCAACCACAAGATCCAGAAACAAATATTCCCACTAATATATAAATCAGAATGTACAACTGCCACCAGTAGGTACAAAACAAACAAGCAAACAGAAGAAGGTTCCTCCACGCTTCCAAAATTTCTGGAATGCACAAACCTTACGTGGGAGATTTTATTAGCCCCTCAACATTGTGACCTCATATTGTATGCAACTGAGCTTTTGGGATCCCACTTATCATGCTATTATATGGTTTAATGTACAAAATATAAATGAGATAGAGTATCCTGTGCCCAGCATAATATATAGAACATAGTGAGTATTCACAAAAATCCGTTCACAATTTTTGTTATATTGTGATGTCCCTCAACGTTTGCTAGGAACCCTGAAGTTTTCTTACTTATTTAAAACACTCCCCTTTATTTTTAAAGTGCAAGCAAGAAATTGCTAAAAGAAGATCATTTAGGAGCCTTTATTTCAATATGTTAGTGAATTTTGTTGGCTTGAGTCTAAATTGACATGAAAATCCCAGTGACTAGTGACATACACTCATGGTGGTGTAAACAGTTAAGGACTCAGATGTTTCATCAACTCTACCTTCTTGAGAAAAGAACAATCATTATATTCTTACAGTATCCTCTTGAGTCTGTATCACCAAATATGGGCAGTTTTCATTTTGGTCTTTGAACACAAGTAAATACTGTCTTATTTGCTCCCGTGGCAGCTCTGCTGACATCTCTCATTCATCAATCTGAGCTGTCAACATATTGCCTTATCTTCAGGAGTTTATTTCCACCTGCCTCCTGAAATCACCCCGTGGGTTACCTCTCATTATGTCAAGCTCAATCATTTCAAACCCAAATTTATCATTCCCACTTCTCTGAGCCAAATAAACGTCAAGTAAATTAAGTTCTCCCAGTGACCAGGGAATGAGACTTTGGAGTCAACTTTGAATACTGCCTTTCCTCTAGCCCCCATAGTAATGCTTGTCAATGATTTCCTTTGTAATGTAGAAAACTTTAAACATATATAGTATCATACGGAATAGTTTAATGAACCCCTTTGTACCCATTACTTGGTGTCAACTATTATCAATCCGTAGCCAACCTCGTTTCATCTGTACCTCGAGCCACTTACCTCCTCCCATATTAATTTGAAGCAAATCTAAGACATCACATATTCATATATGAGTATTTCAGGATGAATTTTTAAAAGATAAGGTCTCTTCTTCAACATAATAATACCATTATCGTATCTCAAACTTATTATTACACATCCAGTCATTGCTCAAATTTCCAATTGTCTCATAAATGTCAAAATGTTTTATATTTTCAAAGAATCAGAATCCAAATAAGGTTTTTATCTTCTATTGGTTGATGTGTCTCTTGTCTCTCTTGGTCTGTAGGTCCCTCTTTCCTTTCTCTCGATTTCCCCCCTGCATTTGCTGTTATTGTTGTTGAAGAAACTGTCTTTTGTGTTGTAGTTTCATATCATTGAAATTTTGCTGATTATATTCCAGTAGTATCACTTATCAACACTATTGACTTTTTAAAAATTTTTTTGTTTATTATGAATATTCATAACATACAAAGCTAATTGTCACCCCTCATGCCCATGATGTGAGGGCAGATTCATACTGGCAGAATGCCCATTACCAGAAATTACTTTTGTACCCTGTATCCCTCAC
>NW_007790894.1:0-1935 GCF_000696425.1 Galeopterus variegatus
ATGATTAGCAATGGGATTAAGTCTTGCCTCGCTCTTATCTGAGAATCACTGGGCCTGACTGGACCAGAGGCTCTATGGTTTCGGTCTCTCAAATACCTCTAGAAAACTATTGTGTCCAGGGCCAATGACAGTTTTATGTTGCTTGAAAAACTTGTTTAGGACTTTTCTACATTGTGCTTCCAATAGGACGCAAGCGTTGGAAGAGGTACAGTGGCAAAAAATATCAATCTATAACTTGAAAAGAGTATGTTTTGGGCCGGCCCGGTGGCGCACTGGAGAGTGCGCCACTTGGGAGTGCGGCGGCACTCCCGCTGAGGGTTCGGATCCCATGTGGAGACTGGTTCCCGCTCACTGGCTGAGCGCGGTGCGGGCGCAACACCAAAGGTTGCGATCCCGTTGCCGGTCCCCGGTACGGGCGCGACACCGAGGGTTGTGATCCCGTTACCAGTCAGTAAAAAAGACAAAAAGGAAAAAAAAATAATTAAAAAATAAAAAAATAAAAAAAAAATGAAAAGAGTATGTTTTGCCATGTGTTGCTCCAACCTTAAGATACAGACTAGCAAGGGCTGTTTTAAAACTCATAATATTTAAAATATTGAATAAGGATAAAGAAAACATTTTTGTACTAATCTATCCAGATCCTCAGTTTAACAGTGATGACTGTCTTTCTAACACTCATCTGACTGAGAACCTTATCCTCATATAATGTTTCTCTTACTTGAAACCCTCGAGTACCTCATTTCTGCACAAATTTTGTTCCTGAAGAAATAGGCTTCAAACACAAAGAGTATTCATTTCCAGGAAAGGGAATGGGCCAGTTGGTTGGGAGGGACAGAGACTGTAAGATCACCTCCAATAGAGCTAAAGTACTCCGATAAAACTAAAGATCCACAGTCTTCATTAATGATAAATCCTTTTGAACTGACTTGCTCCAAAACACAGACTTGTGGGCCTTGGAAATGCTGTGGCCCTTATCTCAGACTGTAGGATGATGCTAGCTATGATATCTGGGGCGACTGCTGGGCCACTGCCTCTGCCCTGTTCTCTGGGCCATCCAGCCCTGGGAGGCTAAGAGTGAGACACATGAAGATGTCTCTTCCCAGGATCTCTTAGATCCAGGACATCAGTCCCACTTTATGCCATTCCTATAAAATTAGGACACCAGACAACATGGCTGGCCCTCTACCACCCTGAACAAACTGGGGTCTTCATTCCAAGGCTGGGTACAACTGAATGTGAAGGAGCAGGGCAGGCAGCATTGACAATTGTCTTCAGCTGAGAACACTTTGTGCCACCACAAAGTACTCCAAGTCCTGCCCCCCCCCCCAACAACAGACAAGGACAAAGATTTGGAACCAGAGACTAACTGCTTGTCCAAGCTGGTTTCATGACTGCTCAGTGACCTTGGGGCACATTCTTTCAGTTTCCCAAGAATCAAGTTTCTCCAGTTTTGTAAAGTGACATTAGCTTTGCAAATTCAAAGGAAACCTTGATGCCTGGTCTTGGGCCTTTTAAAGACTTATTGCTACTCCTTCAGCCATTTAAGGTTGTTTTTCATATCAGGAAATGCTGACCAGACCCAAGTTATCCCCCAGATCCAGATATTTCAATGACAGTGTCACTAAGAGATGCAAAAATGGGCTGGATTTTATACATTAATTCAGGTCTGCTGACGACTTCTTTAATTCAATGGCAAGTACTAACTTGTTCCCCGTGAAGTACGTGGACAGAAATTATTGCTAAGAGTGGGCTGTTCCCACTTTCCAGCTATGTCTCTTCCTTACCACCAATCCCATTGCTAGGTTATTCATTTCTATTTTTTCATATACCTCTTGGGTCACACTTCAATCAAGTCATTTATTCATTTAAAATCAATTAAGCACCTATTATGACCCAAGCATTTTGGAATTTTTGCCTTCCTATGGCAATTTTAGG
>NW_007790895.1:0-909 GCF_000696425.1 Galeopterus variegatus
CATCACACCAAGCACATTGATTTAAGTAAACTCATCAGACCATGCACATCGATCTAAGTAAACTCAAAAGACTGAGCTCATCGATCTAAGTAAAATCATCAGGCCGAGCTCATCGATCTAAGTAAACTCATCAGACCGAGCTCATCGATCTATGTAAACTCATCAGACCAAGGACATTGATCTAAGTAAACTCATCGGACAGATATAATTGATCTAACTAAACTCATCAGACCAAGCTCATCGATCTAAATAAACTCATCAGACCAAGGACATTGATCTAAGTAAACTCATCAGACCAAGCTCATCGATCTAAATAAACTCATTATACCAAGCCCTTCGATCTAAGTAATCTCATCACACCAAGCACATTGATTTAAGTAAACTCATCAGACCATGCACACCGATCTAAGTAAACTCAAAAGACTGAGCTCTTCAATCTAAGTAAAATCATCAGGCCGAGCTCATCGATCTAAGTAAACTCATCAGACCGAGCTCATCGATCTAAGTAAACTCATCAGAACGAGATCATCGATGTACGTAAACTCATCAGACGAAGATGATTGATCTATGTAAACTCATCAGACCAAGTACATGGGTCTAAGTTAACTCATCAGACAAAGATATTCGATCTAAGTAAACTCAGCAGACCAAGCACATCGATCAAAGTAAACTCATCATACCAAGCACATCGATCAAAGAAAACTCAAAAGACCGATGTCATCGATCTAAATAAACTCATCAGACCAAGCACATTGATCTAAGTAAACTCATCAGACCAAGCTCATCGATCTAAATAAACTCATCATACCAAGCCCTTCGATCTAAGTAATCTCATCACACCAAGCACATTGATTTAAGTAAACTCATCAGACCATGCACATTGATCTAAGTAAACTCATCAGACCGAGC
>NW_007790896.1:0-1934 GCF_000696425.1 Galeopterus variegatus
CAGCTTTTGAGTTACAGAAGTTTAGATACTAGTGTTTGTATCTATATTTTTAAATTTCTAATGTTCTTTTTTACTGGATCTGTGCAAATGACTCAGGAGCTGATAGTACCAACATTTGGTATGCATTTATTCATCCTAGTGCCAAGGGTTACTTAATGCCATTATTTTTCTGCTGAAAGCAAAGCAAGATTTATACTGCACCTTGGGGCAACTCATATCTATAATTTCTATCAATTTGGTTGCATTTACTATTGGCTACCTATCCCTCAAGAAAGATTTGCTTACCTTTCTAATTATGAAAAAAGCCTTCAGCATGTAAATCCATATAAATCCAGTGGCTAAAATCACCAAAATAATAATGTTAGTACTCATATGAATGCTTTGCCATCATTATAATGAAATGCTCGTTTAAAAATCACTTGGCAACCTCAAAAAAAATCATTTGGGCATTGCATTACCCCAATTCAAATTGAACCCCATGAAATCATAATGATTTAGATCAAAGCTCCACCTATATTTGCCTTTGTAATACCTATTTTTTAAAAAAGCTATGCTGAAAAATAATGTAACAATAATTTCACTGGAAATACTTTGAGGAAAAGTATTTTTAAACAATTTTTTGAATCTGTGGTAATGACCTTTATAAACTATGTGTCAATTACTGAGCAAAAAAGGTCCTTGCATTCTTAAGAGATATGTCCCAAGACGTCTGCAAAGTGCCAAATTCTAATACCACTCTCAGATAATTTCTCCAGTAAAATGCAGGAAGTATAATTTCACAAGCATACTGTACACCCAACAATTAGCAGACCAGAGCAAAGCTGCACAATCAACTAAGCTCATTTACTCACTTATGAGAATTCTGTTCATACATGTTTGTACACATATACATATGGACACACATGCACATGCTCATGTACATGTGAAAATGTGTATACAGACATATGTATATCTCATGTGTATACAGATATATATAGACACATATTCATGCACATTTGTGTCTCAGCAAAATTAGAAATTACTTCTTCAAATAGACACTGATCATTCACAGTAATCAAATTATAAATGTTAAATCTACAAATGTCCACACTAGTCTTTGAGACTAGCATGTGTTCAGCAAGACTTCTAGTCAGCGGCATTACTGCATTTCTTGTCAAATATAATAATTTCTGAATTTTCACTAAATCACACTGGACATTTTCTCCATTATTTTGAAATATTAAGAACCTGCAGAATTTAGAAGCTAAGGAAATAATGCAGTGTGATGATTTTCCATGTATTTTATCTTTAATTGGTTATATACGATAAAAAATAATAGTCATTCTTACTTTAAAGTATCTAAAAAAATTCAAGAATGTGGTATGAGAAATAATTTATTGAATAACCGAAACTCGGTTTGGTTATTTTCTCTGAAATAATAAATTTCAACAGTGATAGCTTCATTATATATTTTTTACATGTTTCAGTTGCTCCTTTTAATCTTCTATAGAATTTTAACAGCTAAACAACTTAATTTATGTACAATAGCTATACTCCTTTAGAAAAGAATGTGAATATAGTGCATAATTCTCTTTTTGGTCCCCACCACCACCACCACCATCCATCCATCAATAAGTAGTTTTCATGGTCTTTCTATTTCTGCAGACTTAAGTCATCCCTAGGGTGTCTCAGTTAAGAAAAACAAAAAAGCCAAAGCATTCTTGGAATTAATTAATTAAATCACTTTTAGGATTTCCTTTAATTTTGCAGTCTAGTGAAAAGTATTTTTTTAATATGTGTGCGTGTTTATGTTCCCTTTGGCTCCTGTATTATAAAACCGGTGTAATTGCTAATTTTCATTTTTAAAAGAGAGAGATTAATTTTTAAACTAGTGAAGAGCCTAGGTCATAATGATATTAAAATTTTGACTAAAGGGATTTAGCTTTTTTTTTTTT
>NW_007790897.1:0-1934 GCF_000696425.1 Galeopterus variegatus
AAACATTTGAATATTGGGCTTATCAGATTCAGAATATAAAACGTGTGTTTCTAGCCATTGCAACTAAAAAGAAAAAGAAGAATATGAAGTATGTGTACAATAGAATAAATATTGAGCAGGGAACTTTAAAAGTGACCAGTCACATTTGAAAAAAAAATTAAAAATTTAGTGAAGGAGTTTAATAACAGATTAAACACTAGAAAATTGTTCTAAAGAAATTATTCATATGCAGCAAGAGAAGCAAAGAGAAAAGAAGTAGGAAAGAGAAGTAAGAAAGTAATATTTGTACAATCACATTGCCAGAAGGAGAAAAAAGAGGAAATAGGTCAGAGACTATCTTTGGATAATTAATGGGTAAGGTTTTCTTTTTTTATACAGTTTATGAAATATCAACACACAGTTAAACAAGAATCTCTTGGTCATATGTACAAACTGCTCCCAACAACAACAGAATACATTCTTTCCCAGTGGAACGCTTAAAAATGTTTATTTTGGGGGGTTGGCTGGTTAGCTCAGTTGGTTAGAGTGCAATGTTATAACACAAAGGTCAAGGGTTTGGATCCCCATTCTGGCCAGCTACCAAAAAAGAAAAAAAAAGTTTTTATTTTGATAACACCAAGGTCAAGAAGGGTTCAGATCCTCTTACCTGCCAGTCACCAAAAAAAGAAAAAAAAAGCTATTTTAATTTGGAATTTAGTTCATTTATATTTATCATAGTTACTGATATATTTGGAATATCTTTTTTAAAGTGAGGGCTAATACATTTGTCAGATAAAAGTAGTTGGCTATCAGCAGACCGTCACTAAGAGAATCCTGAAGATGTACTCGAGGTAGAAGGGAAGTGATATCAAATTTTAGGTTGGAAACACATGAAGAAATGGTGAGTGAAGAAAGTAGTGAATGTATAAGTTAATTATAAATAATAGAACAGTAATGTCTTGTTAAAATACATGACAATAATAGAATATGTCAGTGGATTTTTTAAAAATATCAAGTGATACTACTGTTTACTAGAGGCACATCTAAAACAAGAATACAGAAAGGTTGAAAGTAAATGGGAAAAATATATCAGACAACTGTTAAAAGAAAGCTGGTGCAGCTATATTAATATCAGAAAAAATGTTCTGAAAGGCATTATTAGAGATAAAGATGTTCTGTTTATCAGGAAAATATGAACTGTTATGTACTTAATAATATGGACTCAAAATATGCAAGGCAAAAATTGACAGAAATTCAAAGAAAGACAAATCTACCATTATGAGATACTTTAACATAATAATTGATGAATTCAGCAGACAAATCAGAAGCTTTGCTGTACCTGATTATCTCGACCTAAGGGACATTTTTAGACAATTACACAATGTAGCTGCAGATACATTTGTTTCAAGCACACACATTCATAACAATTGACTGTAAGCTTGGCCATAAAGAACATCTGCACAAATTTCAGTGGAATGAAGACCGTGTTTCCCAATTACATTGCAATGAAGGTAAAGAGCAATAACTGAAAGCCAAGTAGAAAAAACCCATATGTTTGGAAATTTAAAAACACTTCTTCTAACTTACTCATGGATAAATGAAAAAAAAATTCAAAACAATACTATGAATCAAAACTTACGGGATGCAGCTAAAGTAGCAGAGGAAAATAACATGTTAAAAAGAAAAAAGACTGAAAATTTATGAGGTAAACTTACAATCTTAAGGTATTAGAAAATGAACAAGTCTTCTAAGGAAATAGATGAAAGATCTAAGATAAAAGCAGAAATTAATAGAAATAGTATAGTAGAGAGGACCCATAAAATCAAACACTGGTTCTTTAAAAAACTAATAAACTCAAATTTCTGTCAAGATTTATTTATTATTTATTTATTTATTTTTGGCAGCTGGCTGGTACAGGGATCCAAACCCTTGACCTTGGTGTTATAACACTGTAC
>NW_007790898.1:0-1934 GCF_000696425.1 Galeopterus variegatus
CAAGCAAATTTCCATTGGAACATTCTGTGACCACTGAGACAATTATATTCAGTAGCTACACGTGAAAAAGAATAAAGACTTAGAATTAGTCCAGTCTAACTCTAATCAGAGTAAAGTATAACCAGTTTAAAAAAGTTAAAACTAAACAAACAAAACAAAAACAAACAGCAGCAACAATCACTATAACAAGAACAAACAACAAGAAATACTTGGGGTGGGGGTGGGAACAGATTTTATTCCCAGACTATGAACATTATACTATATAAATGTTAATTTTGAAGAATAATAACAAGGCATTAAAATAAATATACAGGTATGAACCATAGACATTAAAAAAGAAGCAGTCAATAAAAATTATCCCTAAGGAAGCCTGGGTGTTGAATTTACTAGATAGTTTTTTTTTGTTTTTTTTTAATTTCCCAAATTTGATGCAAAATATTAACATACACATACAAAGAGCTCAATAAATTACAAGTAGAATAACACAGAGCTTCACACCTAGGTACATCAAAACCAAAATATCAAGAGCAACAAAAAATGACATAAGAGGAAAGATTCTCAAGAAGATTAATAGATGACTTTTCATTAGTATTCAATGCCAGAAAGCATAAGATAATATATTCAAATATTTAAAGGAAAGATTGTCAACCAAGAATTCTATGTCCGGAAAAAATTTTCCAAAAATAAAGAAAAAAATAAAGACATTCTCAGATTAATAAATAAAATTCTGAGAGACTTAATCCTAATAAGGAAGTCTTTAAAGAAATATCAAAGGGAGTTCATCAAATAAAAATAAAGAACACTGCATAGTAACTCAGATTCACGTGAAGAAGTAAAGAGCTTCATTAAAGTTTACCACATAGATAGATAAAAAAGACAGTATAAAAATATTATTAAAATATTCTTGTAACACCCTCTTCTCTTTCAATATTTACAAAAGGTATCTATATGATTATAATATATAAAGATTTAACAAATATGTCAATAATAAAAAATACAGTGGGAGGAAGAAACACAGTTATATTGCAGCAAAATTTTTGTATACTGTTGAAATTAATTTAATATTAATCCAATTAGTGTATTTTAAGATAAGAAGTTAATTGTATTTTTCATGGCAACCACTATAAAAAATAGCTTTAAAATTAGTTAAAGAAAGGGGGGGATTTTAAAATAAAAAATGGAAGGCTATAAAAATTTTAACACAAAAGAAGGCAATAATTAAGGTATAGGAAAGACATACCATAAGATATATAGAAAAACAGGAATATGACAGATGTAAATCCTACTTTACCCACAATACATTAAACACATACAGATTATACACTCCGATCAAAACGCAGAGATTAAAAGAATGAATATGAAAAGACTGATCAAACCACATTGTGTCTACAAGAGACCTACTTTAGATTCAAAGACAGAAATAGGTTGGACAGTAACCAAAAGAAAGCTGGACTGGCAATACTATTATCAGAATTAAAAAAACACTTTAAGTAAAATATTGAAATTACAGAAAAATAAGTACATTTTATAATGATGAAAGTGTAAATTAATAAAGCACATATAAAATTATAAATATCACCCAACTATAGAACTCCAAAATACATGAAGAATAACTGACAGAACTGAAAATAGACAATTCAACGATAATAGTCAAGGATTTTAATATGTCCCCTTTAGTTGTGGATAGAATAATAAACCAGGAGATCAGCAATTACATAGAAGACTTGAACAACACTATAATTTGAAGTCTACCAAAAAAACATCTATGGAACACTCCACCCATCAGCAGCAGAATACAAGGATACTTCAAAATGTTTGTGGAAAAATAGAATTAAAAGATAATACAGGGCCGGCCCGGTGGTGCACTGGATGGGTGCGCCGCTTGGGAAGCGCGGCGACGCTCCCACCCGAGGGTTCGGATCCCACATACAGAC
>NW_007790899.1:0-1934 GCF_000696425.1 Galeopterus variegatus
ACAAATGTATAGATTCCAAAATCAATAATAAATAATTAGATAAAACACTATAATAAAAGGTCTTTTATACCAAGTTTTATAGCAGTATGACATTAAAACCTAGACTAATGCCATGGATATGGACACTGGCACTGGTAATACCTGATGCCAACATAAAATCAAGGACCTTATGTAAAACATTATACAAACACACCCAACTATACTCTGATTGCTTTACTTTGCTATTTGCTATCAACAAAGGATATTAAACCAGTCTAGTTAATTTTATAGCATAGAAGGTAGCATATTAAAAGAAAAATTAAGGTATGCCAAAATGTAAGTTGTATTTGTTTACAATAGAGGTATCTAATGTAAAACTTTCTGTTATCTCCACCTCTAAAATGCCTTTTTCATTCTATATAAACTTGTCCATCCTTGCCATTTTGAAGAATCATAACCTCAAAATCCAATCACTGTTTTATATTTCACTTATGTAGCACAATAAGAGTAAGTGCAACATTGTTTTTGTTAATGACTAGAGAACAACACCCAAAACTTAAAGGTAACATTCAATTCTCCAAGTTCTCATCAGCAGCCTAAGAAATAAAGGATGAAGCACAGGCAGATCTAAAACAAGCAAACAAACAACAACAACAAAATGGAACTACTAGAAATGAGAAATGCATTTATAGAAATAAGAAAAAAAAGTCCCAGACAATTGAGTATCTTATCAGACTCAGCTAAACAGACAATAAGTGAACTGAAAGGTGGTGTTGTTCATATCAACTCAAGTTAAAACCCTAGTGCCACTGCTGCATTTCCCCTCTCTTATCCCACTTTTGCGCTGTTTGACTATTCTCCTGTTCCTTTTGAGTCTCCTACTGAAATATCTTTCAGAAGCGTCTTTTCTTGTTTCCACAACCACTTCCGTAGTTGGAATCTCTACCCTTCTTCCTACTACCAGCATTTTAAACATTGTCCTTGACAACAACATCTTCACTCTCCAGTCTTTCTCTCCCAGTCTTCCTCTGTGCTACAAGCTTCTTGAAACAAATTTATTTTTAAAATTTTTTTTTATTATTTTTTTTTTTTTCGTGTCCGGCAACGGATCACAACCCTCAGTGTCGCACCCGTACCGGACCGGACCGGCAACGGGATCGCAACCCTCGGTGTTGCACCCGCCCCTCGCTCAGCCAGTGAGCGGGAACCGGTCTGTATGTGGGATCCGAACCCTCGGTGGGAGTGCCGCTGCACTCCCAAGCGGTGCACTCCCAAGCGGTGCACTGTAGCAGTGCGCCACTGGGCTGGCCCGAAACAAATTTAAACATCATACTCTCTTACTTACAAAACTTTAAAAGGCTAAAATCCTATGGATTTTTGAATAAAGTCCAAACTCAGTTAGTCTTATATTTTGTCAGTCCCTTCCAAGAACCTTAAGAGCAATCCCTTCATATGACTGTACCATACTTTTATTAATCTTGGTTACATAATATTGAAACAGTCTTTCCTTCTTTCAAACATGGCAAATTCCTATTTCTGTCCTAAAATTTAGTTCTAATATAATCTCCTTAGTTATAAGAAACCCTAACATGCCTTGCCAATCTTAGTTTATTATATCTTTTGCAATTTCATTATACTTTGTTTTTTGTACATCCTTCAAATACAGTACCTTTAAAAAATTGTATTGCAAGTAGAATAAATTATATTTGTCTTCACCCCCAGATGTTTGAACACTTTGAGGACCAACCTGTCTTAATCATTATTGAAATTCCAATACCCAGTAAAACGACAAAAGCATAGAAGATTAGATAGAAAATGGTTTTTCATGCCTGAATACAGCTCTTAATATATCTATGCTAATAGAACAGTGCTTAAAAACAACACAATATGCAACTTATAAATAAAGTTTATTTGCACACAGGCCTGCATAAAAAGTGGATTTAATATGCTTTTCC
>NW_007790900.1:0-1934 GCF_000696425.1 Galeopterus variegatus
TTGTTTTTATATTGATATATGCATCCCTCCCAAATATCTGCAAGGATTTTCAATTCTTTCTCAGCCATGTTTTCTCCAGCTCTAACTCTTCTAATTACTTCCAACACATGGTTCATTTCTGTCAGTGGGCCTGAATACCTTTGTTGAGGGTAAAGAAATTATAGACAGAAATCTTATTTAGATTGTCACCAATACATCTTATAACCTCAACTAAATGCCCAGGCTGGGCACCTTGAATAGATTCAGCTTACTCTGAGAGGCTTTGCCAACTAGATTTGCTAGGTGTCTTGTTACTTAATAAGAAAAGACTGTTGTTGGGAGCCTGGGCACTGCCTGCCTGGTTACTACCTTTGAACAAAGTAGCGCCCCAAGAAGTCACATGTATACTTTGGTTTTAAATGACAGACTCTGCTATCTGAATCTTTATCAAATTAAAAATAATGAAAATGACTACCAATATCCAATACATTTGTATTCTAATGTGAACAAAACTTTCTCATTTTTCTATCTTATTTATGTGTGTGTATGTACATCTCAGTGTATCCTTTTTAAAATTGTGTTACACATTTTTGTCTTCTTTTCTTGAGTACCAAAAAATAAGCAGACTTTGCTTCTTCCAAGGTTTCCATTTGAATCAAAGTCATGGCTAGCATTCCATTACTTGTCCTGGGTACATCAAACCCCCCTTGCAGCATTTGGTTGCAAGGGTGCTCAAACTGACACAAATATCCAGACTTCAGGGAGAAAACCCTGAGAACTGAGAACAGAAAATTAGATTATTAGTGCTTTCTTTTAACCTTGACAGTGCTACTTTTGATGAAGGATTGAAAATTCCTGGCTAACCCTTCTTTCTAATTCATTTTGATTGAGCCAAAACCGTTTTATAGTGAAATGTTTATACATCACCTAGAGACAGAAAAATTGCTCTTTAGATTCAAATAGAAAAGGAGAGTAACAAGAATGTTTACTTGCAATTTTAGGAGAGAAAGCAAATATTTGATGGTGTGATTTTTTTTCTCTCACAGTCACTCAAAAAAATAAACAAAAATTTTCATTGAAATGATAGTGAGATCTCATGTGATGCTTTTGCCCTGTCATGGAAATCTAGCATTAGAGGTAAATGTACTTGGCTCTCAGAAATTTAGAAACTAGAACTGCTAGTGGATTTAATTAGGACAGCTCTACTAATTTCAGCCAGAACTGTGACACATACTTTTTAATTTAAGTTTCTCAGCAGGTCCTCTGTATCCTATCAACAATGTCAAGGGCTTATGTTCCAGTCATAAAATTTAGCTAAGATCCTTAAATTTCCAAATAACTGAGCCTCAGAGGAACCATATTGCTTTGAAAAATAGCAGTGTGGGGATTTTGAAGTGTCAAAAATGAATGAGAAGTAACTTAAAAGGATATTTGGTTTAGTATATATATACCATTTCCCCTCGTTTTTATCTAGACAATTTGATTGGCATTCCTAAAACACGAAATACTTTCGATAATGAGATTTTAAAATTAACTGCTGAATGTGTTTATAGCCTTTTAGTAGTGTCAGGGTGTGACAAAGGTGAGTTCCAAGAGGATGAGCCAGGTTTTGAAGCCCAGGGGCTCAGAGCCTGGACCATTACCCTTTGGCTTTCCCATTTACTCTTCTGCACACGACTCCCCTGATGACCTTGAGTGAGATACACCTGAAATATATTGGGGAGAAAGAGCTGAGAACTGGCCAGCTGAATACTAATTTGGTCTCTGCCACTTATTACCTGTGGCTTTTTGGCTATTACCCTAGCACTCAATTGCAATGCCCTCTTCCTGAATCAGTGTTCTCCAGGTGGAGGCCCTAAGAATGAATTATTTAATTTTTCAACCTCAGTGCACCGGAGATGAAGAGAGGCAGATAATTATTTGAAGCTTCTACAGGGCAATACTCTACCCAGCGT
>NW_007790901.1:0-1933 GCF_000696425.1 Galeopterus variegatus
CTGATTTTTAAAAACATATCCCCCAACTCATTCATTTTTTTAGACTGTTTTTGTACATTTCAAAGAAGCAATACACAGTATCTAGTCTCTTTTTTTCTGGTATGGTATATTCTTCTTTTCATAATTAGTTGCATTTTTGTAAGTTTTTCGATAGCAATAATTACTTTGGTCTCTCAGTTCTTTTTCTACTCTAATATTCAAACTTTCTCTTTGAAGAACTTCAAAGGCATAGAAAACAGTTCTCTAATTTGGGAAGCAGAACACATTCAACCACCTTAGATACCATAGCATTTAAGGCAGCTATTTTCTTAATAAGGGAATTTAGGTAATAGTATGTTTGTCAAATAATAGAATCAAAACCTCTATTGTTGAACTTGTCTTTTATGAAAATAATTGTTATTTTGCAAACCTGTTGATGAAATACATACTTTCTGGAAAAATTCACCAGATAGAAAGGTAAGTTTCATTATGAAGAAAAAATTTAAACCATATAGGTTTAATGTCTGCTTGCTTTACAAGAGTTCCTAGACTGATTTATTAGTGAATTTTTAAGTTTATACTTCCATGTGTAAAAATTGCTTCAGAAAAACTGCTTCTGCATGGATTTTTTTGAGTTCTTAGAAGAATGACTGTACTGCGGGAGCCTCAGATCTGAGAGGGCACTCACGTAGTGCTTGCCTGTTCCAAAGAACTAACCCAGGTCAGTAGGTAGAGACACTGGTTTACTAGACTGATGGGAGCTGGCCAACTAGACATCTGTGCCACCATGGGGTACATACAACAGTTATATAGTGAACAGATCAAAGTGGGGGTGTAAATCATTTGCATGCTTCCTGTAGACCCTCATCCAGCTCACATATTCAGAGTGCACAGGAGATCTGCATAAGTAGATAAGTTAATCTACTCGCTACTGGCACCAGAGGCCTTAACACCAGTGTGCTAATTTACTTAAGTCTCTGCTTCCTCCAGTCTTCCCTTTGTCTTAGAGGGGATGTGCCTTTCCTTGGGTAACTACCTTGGCCAGGGCTAGTTTCCCAGGGGGGAGGGGGATCTTTGGTATGCATGGGGAGGGGGAAAAGGTCTATGTCCAGCATTCACCCTATAATGACTTTATGTATCAAACAGTCAAAGCAAGTAATATTGATTATAATTCTACTGTGTGTAGCACTGACCACTAGGCTCATGTAGTATCCATGTTATCACCAAACACAATTAGTGGTCATAGCGATAATGAAAAACAGTAAATAATACATAGTCTTCCTTCCTACCTGCTTTTCCATCTTCACCTTTTCTTGGAAAATAAAAGCCTCCGGGCTAGTTTGTTATTTTTTGTAACTTACTTATATACAGATTAAATGTGGGGGTCTTTCAATCTCCATTTACAATTATGTTACTGTTTACTTTTTTTGTTTTTAATTCTTCTGGGATAATGTGTGTATATGGTTGTATAATCAACATAGACGAAAGCAATGTATTTCTGCTAATTATTCATTTAGCTCTCTTGGTCGTTTCTTATCCCTCTACCATAGTCAAGTTCAAGTTTAAATTCTATATTCCTAAAATAATTAACAATCCAGAAAGGACCTTGTTTCACTGTTGTTTACTCTTTAAACATAAACTGCAGCAGACTAAAGTATCCTGCAATTTAGATAAATTTGAGAAGTACTGATAGTACTGGGATTTGATCACAAAGGCTGGTGGCAGGGATGGTTGAGGATTGACTACCTTGAGTTCTGCTTTAGGCAAGTCTCAGTAAAGAAGCAAATGGCTTAAATTTATTCATTAAACCAATATTAGCTTTGCTCTAATAAGTGTTAGGCATTTTTTTTTTTTTTTTTGCCACTAGGAATACATAAGCGAATAAATTCTTGCCCCATAGATGTGACAAAAAAGTTCTAGATTTAATATTATTATTGAAGTCATCAGTTTCGAT
>NW_007790902.1:0-1933 GCF_000696425.1 Galeopterus variegatus
TGTCTTGGAACTAGAGAGAGGTGGTAGTTGCATGACACTGTGAATGTGCTAAATGCCACTGGACTGTACACTTGGAAATGGGTATGTGTGTGTTATGTGAAATTTACCTCAAAAAATTCTATCATTTTTTCTACAGTATCCTATTCTGTATCATGGTTGCAATATTCTGTATTACCTCTTTGAAGGTACAAGCTTTCTTTGCCCTACGAACTCTGTTTCTTTCCAGTTGCTTTCCCATATAATGTCCTGAGTTGCTTGTTCACGTTCAAGAGAAAGAGACAGGCTGAGGGAACGCTTCGTGGGGCTTTGAACCATGAGCTCCACTCTAGGTAATCTGTGGTCTTTGTGTGAGGGGGTGCTCCATGTTGAGCTCTTTTACCTGCCTGTAATCCTGCCGACTGGGCCAATTGTCAAGCTAGGGCTGTGTCTGGAGCTCACAGACCCCTCAAGCCCGTTGTCCAGACTGGGTAACAAACCCTTCACATGCCACACTGGGTCCCCAGACCTCTCACACGCCAAGCTGGGCCTCACACGCCAAGGTGGGTCCCCAGGCCCCTCACTTGCCAGGCTGGGTCACCAGACCCCTCACATGCAGATCTATGAGCTAGGTAACTGGCAAACAGCCGTAGGTTCGAGAGCATGGCTGCTTGCACAGGAGCCACCCAAGGCAGTCAAAAATGCCAGCCAAGTTGCAGCACCATACATGCACACTAACCCCACCCACACACAACTTATTTACAAAGAATGCACTGCACTACCACCAACTGTGCCTAAGGCAAGGGGACCTGATAAAATTATTCTATTTTCCCAACACTCCATATTAGGACTTTTATTTATTTATTTATTTATTTATTTATTTATTTATTTATTTAGGATTTTCTTTTTGGGCTTCCCTAGAAAAGGCTTTAAAAATCTCCTGCTTGGAGGTGAAGCCACCGTAACTGCCAGCATTGTGGGAGTGGAGTAGCAAAAAGAAGAGATTTATTTTGTAATTAATGTAAAAGATGCCACAAAAAATGTTAAAAGTGAAAAAACTAAGTTATCTTTTATATTGACTTTATAGCCCCAAATATTGCCAGACAAATTTTCAATTTTAGGTTTATTTTATAAAAGCTGACATGGCAGTTTCTGAGACAGGACTTGAACAGGAGATTAATGTACACTCACTGACAAGATTAAGAACTGTAAGGGAAGTAAAAAACGTTTAGTCAGGATCTCTTGCCTTATATCTGTTATGAATGGGTAAGATTCAGCACATTCACTAGAAACAAGTTATAAAAGTAGCGTAACTGTGCGTGTGTGCCCATTTACTGATTCAGCATGTAGTTATGTTATGCACTTGGCTTGTGGCCGCTATTGTGTATTAAGTGTACAAAGGTAACTGCTCTGAACCGCTGGTCAGCAGAGCACAGAGGGACAGCAGAGCATGGAGGGTCAGTGGAGTAGAGCCAGAGCTGATGTCTGAGAATAAAGCATGACTGTGAAACTCATATCTGAGGAATAAAGTATGTCTACCTTGCATAAAGCTGCCAGAATCTTCTTTTCATTACCTGACTCATGACCTGCACAGGAAGTGGCAGAAGGATCTGAGATCCAGCACCACAAGTACATTAACAGAAAATACAAACACAACTAGATCAGCAATAATATTTTATAGGACAATGATCCACTTTCCTAGAAGAAGAAAGATGGTCAATAGAAGAGTAAAGAACATTTACAGCAGGAAAATCACATTTACATATTTAGAAATCACGATATTGTTAACCAAGAAAACTTTTCCTAAAATTATAGCTCCTTTCTTGATATCCGTTAGGATAGTGGAGTCTCTTTGAGTAATCAGGGAAACGTCACTGTTATCCTTTCCACCCACATTTGAGAGTGAAACCACCGTACAAATAACAAGTCACCTCTCGTGCTTAACATATGTCATACA
>NW_007790903.1:0-1933 GCF_000696425.1 Galeopterus variegatus
TTACCAGCCAGTCACCTCCCCCCCACAAAAAAGGGGAAAGGGAACATTCTGAAACAGATGTGCTGCCCAGTTCAAATCCCTTGCTTCCCTAGTTTCTAGTCGGCTGCCAAGATGAGATAGAGCTCTGGCCAGTTTTTGGTGGGTTTCTGCCCATCTCCAGGTTTTGGTTAGGGCTCCGCATATCGTTTCTCTGCAGCTCACTCAGCTCTTCCATGTTTGGGCTCTTCCTATTCTTTCTACCCTCCACAGCTCTCAGCTCTGCCCAGTCACTGCTGGGGTTTTGGAAGAAACAACAAGCATTTGCAAAGTTGTGCTGTAATTTGCAGTGAGGAGGTTCCTGGTGTCCAGTTCATGGCAGACCGTCCTGTCTGTTATTCTCCAGCATAGGGGTCCTCTAATGGAGAGAGGGGCACCCACCTGGACTTAGCCAGAGAGGGCTTCCAGATGGAAGATTAGAGAAAGGAGTGGAAAGATGTGGGTAGCAAAAGGGGGGATGGAAGAAAGGAGAAGGAAAAGGTAGACATAGAAGATGGAAAATCAATTATATTTGGAATTCAAAGTGTTCCTGGAAGTGCAGATTGGAATGTCCCATAGCAGAGAGGCCAGTGAGTGTGCAACTTGAAGGATGAGACAACCAGGCTCTCCAGCCCCGCGAAAATGCGACATCACTCAGAAGGGGTTTCCTAGAAGAAGGAGAAAATAACCTGAAAAATCTATGTGCTTGATGGATGAGACAACCAGGCTCTCCAGCCCCGCGAAGATGCGACATCACTCAGAAGGGGTTTCCTAGAAGAAGGAGAAAATAACCTGAAAAATCTATGTCAGCAGTTTCTATTGTGAAACCATTGAACCAGGAAGACAAAAAGCCCTTTGGGGTCATTTGCCTCTGTGCCTGCCTCAGTGGCTAGTCCTGGGGGAAAGGCACAGGGCGGCTGCTATAGAGAGTGGGAGGAGGCCATCTGGAGGGGGGTTCCTGCTGAGGGGCACTGCAGGTGGAGCGAATCAGGCAGGAGGTGGGGGTGCGCCAGCTTCCCTCTCTGCCACCTGTGAACTTGTCTCTAACAGCTGACCTCCTTCCCGTCTACCTCGCTGGAGTGGTCCTCCCTCCACCAGGCTCTCCAGCCTCTCATTTTGGATTGTGATTCCTCAATAGCCTCCCTCTTCCTCCTGTTGCTTGTGGCTCCCTTTCCTGGCTTTTTGTTTTCAGCTTATAGAAAGAAAAGAGAACTTACTTAGCTCTTCAATAAAGTGCCCTGAAAACAAAGAAACAAATAAGTGGTCAGTGGAAGAGGACTAGCTCCCTCCCCCACATCCTCGCTTCTGGACATTCGAACTGACCACCCGTCCTTTTCCACTGAGGAACCCCACCGATCTCAGTAAGTGGTTCTCTTCACATTTTCTCTAAGGACTGGGATTGGGTAGGGTGACAGAGAAGGAAGGAAATCCAGGCTCCTCTGTTTCCCAGGCTGACTTGGTCCCCAACTGCTCAGTGCCCAGCCACTGCACCTGCTAGTCTTCGATGCAGCCAGTTGTAGCAGATGATCAAGGCAACGAGGGGTCCAAGAACCGGCACAATTACAAACAGGGTTATCTTCCAGCAGGGCACCCTCAGAAAGTGGGGATCTGAATCGTTCAATCCAGAACAAACAGGATTAACATGTGTTGCCCTCCTGCCCCACCCACCCTTCTTACTGAGTTTCTTAACCTTCGGTTAAAGAACACCAAAGGACTCTGGGGACAGAATCTAGAAAGCCTTGATGAGAATAGCACTACATCTTTATTTTCACTAACCTCTAACTGGATTTAGCATTTTCTTCCATTAAAAATATAAGCAAAAACCATAGTACAGCAGCACCTGGGACTTTATCACCAATGGAAACCACAGATGCTTTCATTCCCATTAGAGTTGTTAGAGAAATCTTGAAATAACTTT
>NW_007790904.1:0-1933 GCF_000696425.1 Galeopterus variegatus
TAAAGTCAATTTATTATTTCTATTGTTTTTAAGGTAACATTTTTGAACCATTTCAAATCAAGTTAAAACGGAGAGTAGTGTTAAACAACTTTTTTTTTCCTGAAAGAAACAAAAATCTGGAAACATTATTTCAATTATAATTGATAATATGGTAAAATAAAATGTGTCATGTAATCTCAAGGTACATGTATATAATAATGAAATATATTTAAAAGCTATACGGTTGATATCATATAGAAAAGAAATAAGATATTAGAAACTCAATATTGGTTATGCAATATATGTACAACAGAAAATATGGAAACATTGGGGAAAGTATAAAGCTCATTTTTTAGACATTTTCAAACTCCCTGACCTTAAAAATAAAGTTTGTGTGTGTGTGTGTGTGTGTGTGAGTGCGTGTATGTGTGTATGTGTGTGTATACATATATATGTTTCAAAAAAATGTATAAGTAAATTTTCCTCAGGGGGCAGTCTTAGAAGGGTCAGGCACATAACAGATATTCACATTAAAAATTACTGTGACAATTTCATCATATTTTTAAGGCTTTTATTTTTAATTTTTATTTGTTTTTACATGCTTCAGACTTTAGCTATGGAAGCAATGGCAGAAGTTTTATTTTTTTCTTTAATTTTTATTTATTTATTTATTTATCTATTTATCTATTTATTTACATTTATTTTTTGTTTTTAACTGAAACATAATTACTTGTACATATTTATGGGGTACACAGTTGACTATCAGTATTCGTGTACAGTATGTAATGATCAAATCAATATTATTAGCATGTCCATCATTACAAATCATAATAATTCTTTGTGTCCCTTACCCAATTACTTCCTAAACTCCCCTCCCCTTTTCTCATCTCTGGTAACTATAAGTCTGTTCTCTCCTTCAGAGAAATATCACAGACAGTCATTACTGGGAGGAAAGAAAAAAAAGGAAGGAAGGAAGGAAGAAAAAAAGTAAAGACCATAATTTCATTATTTTATATTTACATGTTTCACCTCCTTTGGCAAGGTACATAACAGAGTAGTTGTTGATCTGATGTAAGAGAAAAAATACTGGATCACAGGAGAGGAAAATAAAATTTGCTAGTGATTATTTATTTATGTATAGACCTTCCTTACTTTCCAGAGAATTAAGTGTGAAAATTTTATTGTTTGAGAGTAGATAAAATCCAAACCCTCTGGATTATTTAATTAATTATAATAGTTGTTCTCAATGACCTGCCACATATCATTAAGTTTTTCTTCAACCTCTTTTCTCTAATTAAATACAGTTAGACTGTTGGGTCCACCGCTGGCCGACCGTAACAGCCCTAGCCTCGTTATCAGTCTCTCCCTTGGTGTTCCTTCTGGTGGGCAAGCAAATTGCCCAGATTCCTCTTTCCCTCCGGTCCCTGTTGGGAGGAGATGGGGGAAGAGAGCCGTGAAGAGTGGTGAGCACAGCTGCCGGCCCCAACCAGCCCGTTAAAGGACACTCAGATGCGGCGGGCTTTCTGTCGAGCAGTTCCGTTTATAATCACACAGCACATGCTTATAAAGGCAAATAGGGAAGGGAGGTTTTTACATCGTCCAATCAGCTTAAAGGTTACGAGAGCATGCATCCTGTCTCAATGCCTAGCTATTGCAATCACGCAGTGTTCACGAGTGCGGAATCGCGTATTTGGCCAATAAGGGCTAAGGCAAGGTTCCCGCAGACAATCCCACCCTACTTCCTCCTGGCGCCGTCTTAGACTGCCATGTTAATGTGTCCTTGTGGGCCCATAATGGCACTGCCTGTAATGTCACTTAAGGTGGCATTAGTTTTTAAGGCCTGATATTAGACCATTTTTCAAATTTCAGTGTTTATTAAAATATTTTTTTATGTTGTCAAATTCAAGTGAAATAAAGAAATAAATCAATTTTATATTATTTTAAAGCCAAATTA
>NW_007790905.1:0-745 GCF_000696425.1 Galeopterus variegatus
GTAAACTCATCAGACCAAGCTCATCGATCTAAGTAAACTCATCAGACCAAGCTCATCGATCTAAGTAAACTCATCAGCCCGACCTCATCGATCAAAATAACCTAATCAGACCAAGCTCATCGATCTAAGTATACTCATCAGAGCAAGCTAATCGGTCAAAGTAAACGCAGAAGATCAAGCCCATCGATCTAAGTAAACTCAACACACCAAGCTAATGGATCTAAGGATACTCATCAGACAAAGCACATCGATCTAAGTAAACTCATCAGACCAAGCCCTTCGATCTAACTAAACTCATCACACCAAGGACATCGATCTAAGTATACTCATCAGACCAAGTATATTGATCTAAGTAAACTCATCAGACCAAGCACATCGATCTAAGAGAACTCATCAGACCGAGCTCCTCGATCTAAGTGAACTCATCAGACCAAGCACATCGATCTAAGAGAACTCATCAGACCGAGCTCCTCGATCTAAGTGAACTCATCAGACCCAACTCAAAGATGTAAGAAAACTCATCGGACCAAGCTAATCGATCTACGTAAACTCACAAGACCAAGCCAATGTATCTAAGTAAACTCATCACCCCAAGTTCATCGATCTAAGTAATCTCATCAGACCAAGCACATTGATCTAAGTAAACTCATCAGACCACGCACATCAATCTAAGTAAACTCATCAGACCAAGCTCATCGATCTAAGTAAACTCAGCAAAGCAAGCTAATCGATCTAAGTAAACTCA
>NW_007790905.1:1461-1933 GCF_000696425.1 Galeopterus variegatus
TAAACTCATCAGTCCAAGCACATCGATCTAAGTAAACTCATAAGACAAGCTCATCGATCTAAGTAAACTCATCAGACCGAGCTCATCGTTCTAAGTAAACTCATCCGACCAAGATCATCGATCTAAGTAAACTAATCCGACCAAGTTCATTGGTCTAAGTTAACTCATCAGACGAAGATCATCGATCTAAGTAATCTCATCAGACCAAGCACATTGATCTAAATAAACTCATCAGACCAAGCAAATCAATCTAAGTAAACTCATCAGACCGAGCTCATCGATCTACATAAACTCATCAGACCAAGCCAATCGATCTAAGTAAACTCATCAGACCAAGCACATCGATCTAAGTAAATTCATCACAGCGAGATCATCGAACTGAGTAAACTCATCAGACCGAGCTCATCGATTTATGTAAACTCATCAGAGCAAGCTAATCGAAATAAGTAAATTAATCAGACCCAGCCCATCG
>NW_007790906.1:0-221 GCF_000696425.1 Galeopterus variegatus
TCTGATGAGTTTACTTAGATCGATGAGCTTGGCGTGATGAGTTTACTTAGATCGATAGGCTGAGTCTGATGAGTTTACTTAGATCGATTAGCTTGCTCTGATGAGTATACTTAGATCGATGTAGTTTGTTCTGATGAGTTTACTTAGTTAGATCAGCTCGATCTGATGAGATTACTTAGACCGATGAGCTCGGTTGATGAGTTTATTTAGATCGATGAGCT
>NW_007790906.1:1221-1933 GCF_000696425.1 Galeopterus variegatus
GCTTGCTCTGATGAGTTTACTTAGATCGATGAGCTTGGTCTGATGAGTTTATTTAGATCGATGAGCTTGGTCTGATGAGTTTACTTAGATCGATTAGCTTGCTCTGATGAGTATACTTAGATCGATGTAGTTTGTTCTGATGAGTTTACTTAGTTAGATCAGCTCGATCTGATGAGATTACTTAGACCGATGAGCTCGGTTGATGAGTTTATTTAGATCGATGAGCTTGGTGTGATGAGTTGACTTAGATCGAAGGGCTTAGTCTGATGAGTTTAGTTAGATCGATTTGCTTCCTCTGATGTGTTTACTTAGATGGATGAGCTTGGTCTCATGAGTTTATTTACATCGATGACCTTGATCTGAAGAGTTTACTTAGATTGATGAGCTGGGTCTGATGAGTTTACTGAGATCGACGAGCTCGATCTGATGAGTTTACTTAGATCGATGAGCTTGGTCTGATGAGTTAACTTAGATCGACAAGCTTGGTTTGATGAGTTTACTTAGATCGATAGGCTGGGTCTGATGAGTCTACTTAGATCTAATAGCTTGCTCTGATGAGTTTACTTAGATCGATGAGCTTGGTCTGATGAGTTTATTTAGATCGATGAGCTTGGTCTGATGAGTTTACTTAGATCGATGAGCTTGGTCTGATGAGTTTACTTAGATCGATTAGCTTGCTCTGATGAGTATACTTAGATCGAGGTAGCTTGTT
>NW_007790907.1:0-1933 GCF_000696425.1 Galeopterus variegatus
AAAAAACCAATATTTTGATTTGTTTTGCTTTTGAGGGATGGAAAACATAATATTATATTTCTACCAGTAGAATCACAATATTAATGTCAATCCCCAAATTAAGCTCTGATTTTTAAAAAAAAATGCCAATGGGATTTTAGGGAGAGCTTGATAAAAATGTCCTGATGTGCATCTGAAAAAATATCACATAAGGGAATTTAGGAAAATTCTAAAAAAAGTAAAGTATTGGTGTAGGAATTGTCTGAGTTTTAAAATCATAAAGTTTTTTTTTTTGTCCTTTTTGAGACCGGCCGCACCGTGCTCAGCCAGTGAGCGCTGTGAGCCAACCGGTCATCCCTATATAGGATCCGAACCTGCGGCGGGAGCGCTGCTGCGCTCCCAGCGTGGCACTCTCCCGAGTGCGCCACGGGCTCGGCCCCATAAAGTTATTTTGATTAAAACTGTATGATACTATTACAAGAACGGATAAATAGGAAAGGAAAAAATAGCAAATTATTTGGTTGCTCCATCAATTTGCAAGATCTGCTCAGAGGTGAACACATATAGTTGGGGTTTTTCTCCCCAAGAAGTTCCTCATCTCCCAGGCAAATAGATCTCTACTGGGCAGTTCTTCAGTTTATCGACTCTGCTCTGAGCCCCGATGAAAGGGACACTATTGTGTTCCTCATTCTATCCCTAATACCTGCACAGTACCTGGAAAATCGTAGGTGTTCAATGTTTGATGAATAAGTAAATGAATATATGAATAAGCATACATTTAAAAAGAAAACTTGGATTAGTATCAGGAAGATCCACCAGCTTTTAATCTCTGCTTGAAAGTTACTGACAAAATTCTTTTATAATAGCTAACACAAGAATGAGATTTTTCTATTTAATAAGACCACCAAGTCCCAGCTAATGCCTTCATTTAGTGTTTCCCAAGTTTGATTAATTTATAGACTGCTTTTCATGTAAAAAATTCTTAATATACATTCTTAATATCCCAATGATTTGATGACTCAAATTATTTTTTAAGTAACATTACTTAAATACAGACAAACATAAAACTAGTTATATACTTCTTAGGTTTTTGACCCTTAAATGAGTCTAATACCAAAATATATTTATCAATTAAATATCCATAATTATAAAATCAGTAAAATTGAAATGAGCAGCATTTTAAAAATGTGATAGATGGTATTTTATGGGAACTAAATTGCTGGTGTTGGGTTTAATAATAGGGAGATACATTTGATTGTTTTACACTGAACTAGCTGACTTTTGATCTTGAATGTGATAGACCATTATTTGAGGCTTCATTGTCATCAGTGCTATTTTTAGCTTTTATATTTCTTTTTTTGTTCATTGATCCCCTATGTTGATTGTCCAATCAACCAAGTACATTGTCTTGTATACAATGTTGTGTACAGTGTTGCACACAACATTGAAGACTTAACACCAGTTTTCTTCGAAATACACATGCAGATAATGAACTTAAAGCAGTATTTGGTTACAAGATGGTCATTTCAACGTCCAGAACACTCTTATATTACTTTTCTCAGATTGTAATCCCGAGGAAAGCCCCAAATTAAAAAATTTCTTTCAGAACTTGTGAATCTCAATTTAAGAAACATTGCCCTAGCTTGTTTCAAGTAGTAATTGATTTTTTAAAAAACAAAAGAAAATCCAGGATAGCAGAAGAAATTGGGATTTTTGATTTGTGATTGTTTTGTTTTGTTTTTGGCCTTTTTGAGACCGGCCGCACTGTGCTCAGCCAGTGAGCACACCGGCCATCCCTATATAGGATCTGAACCCATGGCGGGAGCGTTGCTGTGCTCCCAGCGCAGCACTCTCCTGAGTGCGCCACGGGCTCGGCCCTGATTTGTGATTGTTTTTTGTTTTGTTTTTCCTTTTTGTCTTTTTTTCGTGTCCGGCAACGGATCGCAACCCTCAG
>NW_007790908.1:0-1933 GCF_000696425.1 Galeopterus variegatus
CAGCTAATAAATTATAAAAATAGTAGCGCCTCCCTCACTGCTTATTGTGAGATTGGTAGCCGTCAATAAGAACGATGATGATGATGATTCAAACTGTGATGTGAGTACAGATGCTTCTCAACCTGTGATAAACCCATTGTTAGTTCAAAATATCATAATTCAAAAGTGCATTTAATACACCTAACCTTCCAAACATCATAACTTAGCCTAGCCTACCTTAAACGTGCCTAGAACACTTTCATTATCCTTTATTTGGACAAAATCACCTAACACAAAGTCTATTTTATAACAAATGTATCTCATGTAGTTTATCGAATACTGTATTCAAAATAAAGAGCAGAATGGCTATATGGGCACTCAAAGTATGGTTTCTACTAAATGTGTATCACTTTAGCATCATTGTAAAGTTGAAAAATTCTAAGTCCAAACATTGTAAGTCGGGAACCATCTGTACATAGGTATGTGTGTTGAGGAAGTACCAAGATGTGGTAGGAAAGTCTGAAGAGCCTGAAATAACTTCAGCTACAAAACCAAATCAGTCATCCCAGGGCTGTCTGAACAACCCCATCTCATGAAGTAAGCATACTTGGAAGTCATGACCCATGGGTCATAAACATGCATTAATTCAATGAAACAGAATAATAAGTTCAAAGCTATCAAGGTGGTGAAAGATATTGTAAGTGTGATATAATTTCTCCACCAAACTCTCCAAATATTAGTAAAATTGTTTGAACTAAGAAATATACAAGAGTGGTTTTATTTAACAGGAAAAAGAATGTTTACTCTTAAATGTGTATATTGTTAAAGTGCACATTTCAGAATTGAAAACAGAGAAGTGAGGTTAAGAATTACCTGAAGTTGTAGGGAAGAATTGAGAATCATATAAGACATGCAATTGAAGGTTTAAGACAATAACTTTCTAAAACTCTGAGAACAAAGATACCTGTAGAATGTCACTGCAAATCAGCTACCTTTTTATTTAATTGGAATAATAATGATAACTATGATGATAATACTACTAATATGTCAGTACCTACCAAGTGCAGAGGTATGTTATGTATGCATTGAACTTATTTAGTTATCAAAATGACTATAGGAAAAAGATACTATAATTATCTTCATTTCACAGATGAAGAAACTGAGGTAAGAGAGTTTTAAAAATGAATCTCAGGTCACACAATTCTTCAGTAAGTGGGGAGAGGATTTTAATCCAGGCAGTTTGGCTCCAGAAAATGTTTCTTCCTGCTAAACTGAGCAATCAGATGATGCACTTCTAGGGATTTGATAGCCAATTATATTCATCCTACTAAACTTACTATAAAGCATTATAAAGCATTCCTACATAGTTAATGAAAAAATACCTTAGACAATGAGTCTTAATTCATTCTGTTTCAATAGACAATTCTGCATGGAGTTCTGTTTAGATATTGTTTTTTAAGACAGTTCCAATATATACACAGTTTTCTATGGGGTTTTTCAGTATATTAGGTGGAATATATGTATACCTTCTGGAACAGATATGCAAAATATCAGAAACTTAAACAAACACTATGGTTCTATGCAATATAAAAATCTTAAACTGTAGGCAGCTCTTTCTCACGCAGAATGTCTCTCTTTTCTCCTTTCTTAAAGTGGTCTGAGATGGCTTATGAGGAGATAGCCATAACAGGACAAGGAAATGTGAAAGGTGGCTACTTTTCTTCCTTTCAAGGACGTGACTTAGATGTTGCACCTGACATTTCTGATATCTTATTGACCAAATTTAGTCACTTTATCTTACCTAAGTGGTTTTTATTCTGACAGCCATGAGTTTAGGGAAAATTATTTTCATATAAGAGGAGACTATCAGTCTCTGACATATCCTATAATAGAAAAAAAAAAAGAAATAAAACAACTAATCTTGGATCTTCTTATTCACCCACTGAGTCAGAAT
>NW_007790909.1:0-809 GCF_000696425.1 Galeopterus variegatus
TAAGGGGATCTTACCCCTTGTCTTGGTTTTGTCAGCACCACGCACTCCAAAGTGAGCTAACTGGCAATCCCTATATAGGGATCCGAACCCATGGCCTTGGTGTTATCAGCACCACATTCTCCAAAGTGAGCCACGGGCAGACCCTTAGACCATCATTTTTTAAAGTTTTGATACTTTAGCTTCTGTGGACTTCAGTTCTTTAATCCTAGTAAAGATTCACATCTCCCTTTGTATACACTCTCTCTGTTTACTCATCTGTGAATTTTCTGTTTCTGTTCTCACAGATTATCAAAGAGCCTAACAGCAATGAAATGAACTTTAATAGCTAGCATTTCCATAGTGCTTATTCTATGGTGGGGCCTTTATATTTATTAAGTCTTAGTCCTCACAAAAATCCTGTGAAGCCAATTTTTGTCATTCTTCTATTACAGATTAGGAAACTGAGGCACTGAGAGTTTAAGTAACTTGTCCCATGTCATGCACCTGGTAGATGGCAGAGCTGGAAATTGAATCCAGGAAGTCAGGCTCCAGAAACTGTGCTCTTAAAACTGTAACATATAGAGCTGGATGGTTACTTAGTTGGTTAGGTTAGAGCACGGTGTTTTAACAGCAAGGTCAAGGGTTCGGATCCTTGTACAGGCCAGGCACTAAGTAAAACCAAACCAAAATAAACCTGTGACACATGAAGCCAACATTTGACATTTTTATGGCCCCCGGGGTTCTTGATGTTATTCTATGAAAATGTTGAACACATTTTCTCATTCTCTACAGAATTGCCATTAACCACCTAAATGCTGTGTTTGGTACTG
>NW_007790910.1:0-1933 GCF_000696425.1 Galeopterus variegatus
AAGTCACTTAAACTTAGAGATGAAGATTCCCAGTCCCTAAGAAGCTGAGACTTCCAGATGGTCCCACAGCAGGACATAAGCAGGTTGACTAAACACTGGACCCTGCAGGTATTGGGAGCAAAGGCAGTGTGGTCAACTGGTTTCTGATCCAACGCACTTATTACCATAGTTTTCTATTACTAGAATTAGGTATGGCATACAATCAGCCTTCAGGTGCTTGCTTTTCAAGTTTCTGAACAACTTGAGGCCACCTCTTCATCAATTGGCCAAAATCCTGAGTGGTCACAGCAAGTCAGAGCAGAGGAGGCTGGCTAAGTAAACACCTGGCAATTGTAATTGGCCACTGGAACTTCAGACATGGTGTCACTCATTGACAACGCATGGCTGGTAGGCGACAGGTGAAGTCTTCTGTTCGAGCTCATGTTGCCCAGACACACAAAGCCTGAATCTTTAAAAGGCTCTGAAAGAGCTTAGATCATAAAGAACATCAGTGCTGTAGTTGTTATTGAGCTGTGTTTGTCTCTAACTGCAGGAAAACTCTCTCAAAGCTGGTCGCACAGGGGTCTCATTGAGCCAGCAGGATGGCATAAGCACAGATTGATTTCCAGTCTTCCCTGAAATAGTTGCTCTGTTGCAGTTTAGGATGACACAGAACTGCCTAAAATCATTGAGACTTGGACGTAGCACAATCCTCAGACTGGGTGATTAAAGCACCTTGGATTCAGCTACTTCTGAAGTTCAGAAATGCCAAATGTTCCTTCAGTGAAGGCTAAACTAGCCTCTCCGTGGAAAGACTAGTCACATAAAAAAGCAAAGGATGATACTGGCCACACACCGTGGTCAGCTGGGGAAACTGATGCTCAGACAGATTTCAAGACTAAAGAAGTGGGATTTTAGTGTCTCATTATTTTCTCCCACTCCACATGGACAGTGTCTTCTTGTTGGCAATGTCATCTCAACCCCATGCTTTTGACCCACCTATTCCTCCTTGCTTACAGGATGGTCTATCTCATCATGGTTATCCAAGATAGACTCATGATCTACCCAAGTCTGCTCATTCTTCAAGGCCCAGTTCAAATCCTACCAAAACAGTATTGGGTGAGTGGTGGGAAAACCATGGGCTTTGAGGTTGACCAGGTGGGAAAATTACTTCACCTCTCTGAGTCACAGATTCTTCATTATAAAATGCTGGGTCATGGTGAGGATTAGGCGTGCTCCAAAATGGAGGGTGTTATAACTTATTATTCCAGCCATCTATTGATGCCCTTCTCCCATGAATACCAAAAACACAAGACTTGGAACCATATCCTTTAGGATGTTACGATTTGTACAATATTACAGGGATTTCAGCCTTGTCTCCCTCAAAATCCTTGAGGGTAATGAAGGCACCCTGCATCTCTGAAGCAGAGATTCAGTTACACTGAGCATCTCCTTATGGAACATTTGTGATAAGTACTGGGCTACCTGCATTTCATTCTCCAAAGAGCCCTGAGGAGGAGATTTTTATCCCATTTACAAACATGAGGAAACTGAGGCCCAGAAGTACTGGTTACCTGACCGAGGCCACACAGATAGGAGCTGGCACTCTGGCCTTGAACCCATGTCCTCTTTGCGTACAAGTGCTCCCCACACAGTAGGTGCTCGAGTGCAAATACTGACTGATTAGCTGGGTTCCACGCATATCCCTAGTCAGATGGCATCCTTCTCTTAATGGCATCTTTGCCTCCATCCCCTCACTGCTAGGATGTGCTCACCCACACGGACTCTTCTGCCACTCTTGCCATCGTGTTGAGCACCAGCACAATGCTGCGCAATCCTAAGGACCCGGGCAGTTAACAGACAACATTACAAAGGGCAACCAAGTGGTAAGAGTGAGAACAAGGTAGCAGAGAGAACCCCCAAGCAGGACTGGTGGGGTCAGAAGGAGGGTTGA
>NW_007790911.1:0-206 GCF_000696425.1 Galeopterus variegatus
TGGGGGACCAGAGAAAGAAATGCCCCAACCCTTCTTTCCTCATTCCTTCTAATCTCCTGTTTTTTGTTTTTTTGGTTTTTTTTGTCTTTTGTCTTTTTTCCGTGTCCGGCAACGGATCGCAACCCTCAGTGTTGCCCCCGTACCGGACCGGGGACAGGCAAAGGGAACGCACACCTCGGCGGCGGTCCCCAACCACGCTCAGCCAG
>NW_007790911.1:1054-1932 GCF_000696425.1 Galeopterus variegatus
AGAGTTACCCAATAAGAACTGTGGCCTTAGATACACAAATGGCACCCACTGCCAACCTAAAACTTGAAAGTGTGGGACTAGAGAAATAAATGCCCCAACCCTTCTTTCCTCATTCCTTCTAATCTCCTGTTGATAGTTCCCATTAGCCAAACCCATCCTGAAAACAAGAAAGACTGTCTGATGAAGCCTATATTGGTGAGCCTTCTGAGATCACAGAGAAAAGTAGAGGCAGATGGAGAGCGGATTTAAAGTGGCCGGCTACCACAACCAGCACCCCAAACTCACTTCGAGCCCAGTTGGTGCATTCTTTCTTGCCTCGTCCCCCTGCCCTCCTTTCCACTCTGTGACTCAGCACGTTGATGACCCTCTTTCCCTTAAGTTTCCTTTCCTCTACACCAATGTTTTATGATAAAGGAGAGAACAAGTAGCAGGGCACTTTCAAAATTTCATGTAAAGATTCACATTAACTTTTGATTCTATTTTTCCATGAACTTTTGGAAGCATCCTTGTACATTTCATCTCATGAAGTGATAAGAAGATGATGAACACTTAGAACTTCTTACCTGTCTCTTAAACTTGTCATACTTGGGTTTGCTGTAATTGTACACAACTGAAGAGAAAAAAGCAGCACAGGCATTTCTTCAATTATTCCTTTAACATTTCGATTTCTTTTTATACATAAAACATTGGTGTAGAGGAAAGGTAACTTAAGAGAAAGAGGGTTGTCAACGTGCTGAGTCACAGAGCGGAAAGGAGGGCAGGGGGAAGAGGCAAGAAAGAATGCACCAACTGGGCTCGAAGTGAGTTTGGGGTGCTGGTTGTGGTAGCCAGCCACTTTAAATCCACTCTCCATCTGCCTCTACTTTTCTCTGTGATCT
>NW_007790912.1:0-1932 GCF_000696425.1 Galeopterus variegatus
GGCCTAATGCATGTCTCTTTAGTTTGAGCACTATAGTCATGATGGTTCTGCTGAGAAACAGAATGAACAAGGGGTAGATTAGATGATAGATAGATAGATAGATAGATAGATGATAGATAGATAGATAGATAGATGCTGGATAGATATATAGATATAGAGAGTGAAGGGGTCAGGGAGAAAGAAATTTATAAGGAGTTGGCTCACTTAAATGTAGAGGCTTGGCAAATACAAAATCTTGCAGGACAGGCCAGAAGGCTAGAGTGCCAAGGGAGAGTTGCCATATGAGTTCAAAGGCAGTCTGCTGGCAAAATTCCTTCTTACCCAAGGGTGATCGGTCTTTGCTTTATCCAAGCCTTCAACTGATTGGATAAGGCCCACCAACATTATTGAGAGTGATCTGCTTTAGCTAAAGTAGATTTAAATGTAAATGTCATCCAATAACTATCTTCACAGAAACATCCAGAAGGATGTCTAACTAAATATCCGGGCACAGTAGCCAGACCAAGTTGTCACATATTATTAACCAGGCCAGAACATATCTAGATATCAGGTCAGAAGATTTCTGCTTTACAAATGCTGAATCCAAGGGGAACAGAATCTGGAATGTTGTTGCATAGCATTTGCATTATCTTTGGTGCAAGATTCTGATTGTAGCACATGAAAGGACAAAGTGTTGGCACTTTGCCATGTGCATATATCAAGTTATATGAATTGTTTTACTTATATCTGTTTGGCAATAAAATATACTTGTACATACTGTGCAGAGCACTTGGAATAAAATTTGCTTTTATTTTAGCCTAAAGAGAGATTGTAGGTATTCTACAACTCATGTCCACCACAATTTGGCAGCTACCATTTTATACTAGGAAACCTAAGACTTACACTAGTCAAACTGATTTCGGAGAGTGTGATACTTGCTCGCATTTTACAGATCTAGTAAATGAGGCCCAGGGAGGTTAAGTAATTTGACCAATGTAAGATACTAATAAATAAAAGTAGCAAGATTTTTAACACTGGCTGTAAACTCTAGCTTCTGTAATATTATTAGAATTACATTTCATAAAAAGAAAGAAACAAACAATACTAATAGTAAGTTGAACTCTCAAAAGGAGAGAGCAGAACTGTGGTTACTAGAAGTGAGAAAGAGGGAGGGATGAGGGGAATAGGGAGAGTTTGGTTAATGAACACGTAACAGCTAGATAGGAAAAATAAGTTCTATTGGTGTACTGTCAAGCTAGGCATCTGCAATTAACTGTAATTTACTGCATGGTATCAAATGGCTAGAAAAGAAGAGATAAAATGTCCTCATCCCAAAAAATGATTAAGTTTTATAACAATGAATATGCCAGTTGCCCTGATTTGGTCATCACACATTGTATACATGTATTGATATTCAACACTGCACTCCACAAATATGTACAATCAATAGGTTTAAATTTTTTAAAAAAGAATAAAGGGGACCTCATAATAAACTGAAAAAAAGAAACTGCATTCTTAAGAATATATGCTGACAAGGAAAAATACTCACAACAAATTTTTAACTGATAATAATGTTACAAAGTTTTATTGAACTAAAATACAGAAATATTGAGAGATATTACCTCTGTATTCAAGGGATTAAGAATATTTAAAGTTAGTTTCCTTCTTTGTATATTCTAAATCCATTATAATGAACCTGTGTTTCTTCTACCATCAGCATATCAAACAAAATTTGCTTGAAATACAAATGAAGGTTTTATCTTAATTTAAAACATGTACAAAATTTTAATTTTAACATGTAAAAAATTCAAGCCATAAGACTCTATCTATTTTTTAGGAAAAGATTTTCAAAATATGACAAGATGAGTAGTTTGGTGGCTTTTTTCTTAGGTAGAATTCTGATTAATTACTGAAAAAGTTCCATTTGCATGTTTCTACTATGAGGAGAGCTAC
>NW_007790913.1:0-1932 GCF_000696425.1 Galeopterus variegatus
AAATCAACAGAATAACCATTACTCTTTCAGAGGGAGAGAAGAAATCTAGGGTTATGAGTGGGGGGAGGAGGTGGGAGGGGTGATAGGAAGAGATTAGACAAGGGGCATAAAGAATAAGTACAATTTATAACAATATACATACTAGTAATATCGATTTGATCAACATATGTCAACATTAAACCCCCAAAATATGTATAATCAATTATGATTGAATAAAAAATTAATAAATAAATAAATAAAAAGGGTTTGAAAAAAAGGCAATAAACAGCTAACTGCTCCCAGGCTTCATGATGTTTTACTATGAAATAATTATATCTTGGATTAACACAGTTAAAAGCAGCAATTTCAAATATATACCCTCATTATCTTTCTTCCCCAAATAGTAAAAATACCTACAAATGGCAACTGAGAATTAACTTTGATTTAATTTCCCCATACACTGTTTCCAATAATCTCTGCACATATTATAATCTTTATTTTATACCGATTTTAAACATTATACATTAAATATTTTAGGTCTATATTTGATTAACAAACATAAATTATTAATAGTAATTTATAAACTCCCACTATGCCATAATAATGAAAGAAACTACTGACACAGGTAATCCAGAAATCATTTATATCATATATCTAAGATCTATAGAGATTTCCCTCTTAAATGTCTTACAGAAGCTAATATTGTTTATATTTCCTGAGCCTATAGCACCTATCTTAGTGAAAA
This sequence comes from Galeopterus variegatus, assembly GCF_000696425.1. Classification (NCBI taxonomy): domain Eukaryota; kingdom Metazoa; phylum Chordata; class Mammalia; order Dermoptera; family Cynocephalidae; genus Galeopterus; species Galeopterus variegatus. Next base: position 725 of record NW_007790913.1, read on the forward strand.
AAGTAGTTGTACAGTCTGCTCAATTAAAAACTGACTATGGGGCCGGCCCTGTGGCTCACTCAGGAGAGTACGGTGCTGATAACACCAAGGCCAAGGGTTCGGATCCCACATAGGGATGGCCGGTTAGCTCACTAGGTGAGCGTGGTGCTGACAACACCAAGTCAAGGGTTGAGACCCCCTTACCGGTCATCTTTTAAAATAAATAAATAAATATAAATAAAAATAAAAACTGACTATGAATTTCTAAAGCGGGGACAATCAACAGTATATAAAATTTATACAAATACATATAAGTAATGCAAGTATATGAATGTAATATACTATATTAGTAAGAAAAATAAACTTCATATCTCATAATCCTCCCTTTTTAACTATTTCCAAATAAGAAACCAAAATTAGGTGTGCACAACACAGCTTAATATTCTTGTGTAAACATGTCAGGACTATTATTTTATACAGAAGAGTATTGTTATAAGACCAAACACAAACTGCTAATGGACTAAGACTTAAAATGTGTTAGATATTTAATTCACCTAGGAAAAATCAACACCTGATTTTTTATGTTTTAGGAAATTATCTTAAAGGCTATTTTCTTACTATTTCACCTACATCATAGGAATGTGTTAAAGCAAGTCCAGGCTAAATTACACTAAAAATTAGTAATGAATATAGAGAAATAATTCTGAAAGCATATTTTAAGTTTTTAACTTAATGGTAGTATTAAGACGGATTTTGCCATCTAAAGAATAAGTTATCAAAACCACAAAATTAACAGCGTGATCTTTTAGTTACTGAAGGAAAAAAATGTGATAAAAAGATAAAATTTCCAATCCTCCCTAATACTTACTTGCTACCTTATAGCAAACACAACAATAAGGGTACAGAATAGTGGTCAGGATCAGTATTTAGGAGTGACAGAGACTTCACTACCTATGTAATTTAAGGTAAGACACAACCTCTCCTTTCCCATCTATAAAGTAGGGATGCCAATATTCCTCCTAGTCAAGAACCACGCAAGATAGCATATATAAAGCACCAGGTCAGTGCCTGTGACAAAGCATTCAAATTATGGTCCCATTTAACAAACATACAGACAGATACAAAAACAGATGTGGATGTGTGGATGTGTGGGGGTGTGTGTATCAGAATACCTATTTCATAGTTCTGTCCACTGAGTGGACCCAGAATAGATATAGATGTGGATGTGG
>NW_007790914.1:0-377 GCF_000696425.1 Galeopterus variegatus
ACTCAATCACTCACTCATTCACGCACTCACTCACTCACTCACTCAATCATTCACTCACTCACTCACTCAATCACTCACTCATTCACGCACTCACTCACTCACTCACTCAATCATTCACTCACTCACTCACTCACTCAATCACTCACTCACTCATTCACTCACTCACTCACTCACTCAATCACTCACTCACTCATTCACTCACTCACTCACTCACTCATTCACTCACTCATTCACGCACTCACTCACTCACTCACTCAATCATTCACTCACTCACTCACTCACTAATTCACTCACTCACTCATTCACTCACTCATTCACTCACTCATTCACTCACTCATTCACTCACCCACTCACTCACTCACTCATTCACTCACTCA
>NW_007790915.1:0-1932 GCF_000696425.1 Galeopterus variegatus
CTGCAAATAACTTTGAAATGGTACTAGTAGAAGGTATGTATCACATATTTAAATATTTTTTTAAAAATTTCCATTAATTTCAAGTTTTTCTTTGTTTTTCTCTCCCTATTTTTTTAGGCTCATTTTGTTCTTTTGCCAATTGCAGTTTTACTTTTGATTACTTTTTAACTTGAGGATAATTTACATGAGATTCCAAATATTCAAGAATTTTTGTTTATATTTTCATTTATTTTTAATTGAGTTCTTATTTTTAATTTGGTTCAAGTTTATTTTTCAAACCAAGAATATGATTAATATTTTTAGCTGGGTATAAAATTACAGCTAGATAGGAAGAATAAGTTCTGGTGTTCTAGGCTGACTGCAGGTAATAATTTTATATTTTGTATTTCTAAATAGCTAGAAAAGAGGATCTTGAATGTAGTGACCATAAAGAAAAGAAAAATATTTAGGTGATGGATGTGCCACCACCCTAAGTGAATCACTGTACAATATATACATGTATTGAAACAACACACTGTATCCCATAAATATGTACAAAAAAATAAATTAAAAAAAATTACATTCTCTATTACATTGTGCAAAATCATGTGTGTATTTATTAAATTGAGTATGCTGATATTATCTTTAATAAAATTTAAAATGTCCTCATTTTTTTGTCTTCAATATTTGATGCTTTAAAATAAATATATGTAAAAATATCATATTAAAAGTTCTTGATTATTGATAGCTTTTGCTTCATATGTATTTTTTTTTTTGCATGGACTTCATGACTGCTAAATATTTTTAAACAAATTTTGCCTTTAGTATTACATATGCCCATCTTCTGTTTGTTTAGTACTTTCTAACCTTAAATTCAAATTTTTTATATTACTACTGTCATGAGAGTTTTCCTTTTGTTTCCATATGTCTGGTTTAGGTTTTTATTGCTGTTTTAAATTTATAATCTTTTAATATATTTACTTTTTAACCCTATTTGAGAGTCCTTGTCTTTTAATTTGGAATTTTGCCTATTCACATTTATTATAACAACTGATATACTTGATTTAATACATATATCTCACTTTTAGTTATTCATTTGTTTTGTCATTTTTTTTCTCATTTTCTTTATTTCTGCAACTTTGAATCTCAATATCTTTTTTCTCTTTTTGTATATTTTTTATTTGAAAGTTCTAATTTTTATTCCATCAGTGCTTACTTTCCTATAGTTAATATTCATAATTCAACACATATTTATGTCCCTTTTTAAGGAAACAAATGGCCAATCGTTTCCCAACAACTAATACACTCTAATTCTCAAGCTCCTCTTACACAATAAAATGAGATACTGAGATATTCAATGTGTTAAATTTCTCTGCCTGCTTTTACCTTTCACTATAAGGCCTTAAACTGCCTAGTCTCCATTTCTAATATTCTATTTCTAAGATTCTGTCATAATAAAGTATATAATGGTAGTTTTATACTGTAATTACTATCTCTGGAGAAGTAAAAAATGTTTTGATTGAAATTGGCAAAGGGGAAATGTATATAACTTTCCAGTCTGCCATCTTCCCACAAACCCTCACTTCAAAGCTTTCTTGTTGTTAAATAAATATTCCACAATTCACAAATTACATGAACTGTTTTTTAAATGTAGCATCAATACAAACTGCAATGTTCTTTCTGTTTGTCTATTTACTTATACTGTTTCAAGACCCCAATAAGTTTTAGAATTGTTTCATGAGTAATTCACCTGAAAAATAATCATGCACTCAGGTTTCTTTCATCTATAAAGTCAATAAAAATAAAATAAAAATGCTAGAAAATGTGACCTGATCCAGAAATACATTTTATTCCCAGGAAAGCTGCTGTGGCCATGAATGTGCCTTTCAAAGTTGTGCATTACTTGATAAGAAGGAAGACCACTACTATTTTGTACATTGTTCTGCAGCTTCA
>NW_007790916.1:0-1932 GCF_000696425.1 Galeopterus variegatus
CTATTCTGATCTCAAGTTTAGAGCTCCTTGCATTAAATTATGCTGTATTGTGTATGGATTTGTGTAAACTAAGCTGAAATCAAATATAAGAGAAATGAACTGTTGCTCTTAGTTATTAAGGAAAAATTAAGTTATTTTAAGTGAGCGTGATTGACATTTGAGGCAATTAGCAAAGAGAAAAGTTGGCATTATCAGTGGACTCTCCAGAATTTCTCTTTAGAAACCAAGTTGGACGAGAAGCCTTCCTACCTATGCTTAGCAAACACAGTGGTTTTAGATTGTACAATTAATTGGGATGGTTTTGAGGAAGGATTGATGGAGATAATGGGGGTGGTGAGTTCCCATAGCCTCTCAATCATCTTATGTTGTTTCACTGATAATTATTCATACAATATAGAAAATATCTATGTTCTAAAATTTCCCCAAAGCTTTTTAGACTAGAAGAGTAATGGAGGACTCCAGGTAGCAGGGGATGCACATTTCTAAGTGCCTTTTTTAAACTGACTGACCTTGAGAAAATTATGTAATTGTTTTTTCTTTTACCCTAGCAAAGAAAATATAATGACAAACTCGTAAGTTTGTTGTAGAGCTGAAATGTGATATTATATGTAAAAAGCGTGGTATCTCATAGACTTTGACAAAGCTACCTCTCTCCCTCTCTCTGTTAATGAACAGGGTAGGAGTTTTGTGCTCTAAAATAATCTAAATGTCTGATCAAGTAAATGTAGGGAAATGTTCTTGCTGAAAGATTCATGAGGCACGTGTGTATATTAAAGGCTCTTTGAAATCCTGCAGCAAAAACAAAACAAAACAAAACTTTCTTTTGTTTAATGCAGTATTTCCTACATTTTAATTATCGGAAGACTCTTATGTGAATCATGACTATTCATGCTCCACTGAGCTCATGCTCCCCAGAACATACTTGAGGAAACAGTGGCCATTAAAACCATTGAAATTTCAATACACACATTGAAAGTCACATGGCCACACATCGTACTACATCTTCAGTTTAATATAGATTCTTCCACTCCCTATTGTAGAACTTTTTCATAAAGCTTCAAAAGTACATTTAGATATTTAGTACATATTGTTCTCTATTATTTAGAAAATATTTTTTAAACCACATCATTTATTCTGAAGGTGTGTCACTTTTATTAGCTTAAAATGTGACCGGGGCCATTTTCCTAATCTTTTTTCTTTTTTTTCCCACTAGACTTGCTTTTAACATTGTTTTAAATGGAACAAAAATATGTTAGAGTTATAATATCTTTTCCAGGAACATAATTCGTGGCAAATGAAAGGTCTATCCATATTTAAATTTCAACTTATTCATTTATTTTAAAATACATGTCTGATTTTTTCAATAATAAATCCTCATGGAGAAATGGAAACACTCAAATTAAAAGGAATGCATTCCAACTACATAAACTTCATAAATTACTTGTCTTGATTTACTACTGAGATCAAGTTATATCAAATAATAAAATACCTACAATCTTATTGCAGCAACACTATCATATTTATAATAATAAGTCAATTGGAAAAATGGTTAATCTTGGAGGGGAAAACAAAAAAAGTAAAGATGTAGAAATATCTGATTTTATAATCTCAGTTCTCTATGAACTACTTAAAAAATGAACAACGTTAGAATTTTTCCCAAGTCACTTGAACAATATTTCACTCTTTCTGGTTTTATTGAAAATTTAGGGGAGTTTTAAAGCATGTAATTTTGTATAATGCTACATCAATATATTTATAAAATCTAAAGATACAAATTGGAATTAGGAAGCAATGATATTGACTAGATTAAGAGTAAACTCCTATTGACCACAAATATCATTGCTTTCTAATTTCAATTTGCAACTTATCTTACCTTAGATTTTATAAATATGTTAGTGTAGCATTACACAAAATTACATGCTTTAATAAACT
>NW_007790917.1:0-1932 GCF_000696425.1 Galeopterus variegatus
TTGAATAATTGAGCACACCCTCCTTGATACAAGATATTTGAGCTGATAAACCGAGATTGTGTAACACTAATTTGCTCAGTCCTGAGTAATGCATCATATGTTTACTCCACCCTTCCTAAAAAAAATTAGAACTAAAATAGGAGATTTGCAAAAGAGAATCATAACTTGTTGGTTGTGACCTTAAATGGTTGCAGAGGAATCCTGTTCTAGATTGCAAAGCTGTGCAGTTTTACCAAGCACTGTCCTTGAACAGCTGTTATTTTTAAATTCATCTGACAGAACATTTTCATGTGGCTCAGAAAGGTATCAATGACTTGCTTACCCTTTAGCATTTCATAAAATTGAAGGTAGAGAGAGGGATTTGGAGGTATTATAAAGGCCATCTGATTAAAGCATTACTCAGAGTTTGGCTTAGTTATTAAAACAATATTCTGCATTCTAGATCTATCTAAGTGATGATATAATTTACTTTTGAGAGTTGCATTAAATGTCAGTATAGCTTAGAGGCAAGAAGTGAGGTGAGATATTTTAAAGCCAAAAATGAAATAAAGGTAGTGGTTGAATTGATGCTTCACTTTCAGTGTAACAGGACACTAAATGGAAAATCCAGCTGAGGCACCACCTTCCAACAGATGTCAAAATGAAATAAAGGTAGTGGTTGAATTGATGCTTCACTTTCAGTCAGTGTAACAGGACACTAAATGGAAAATCCAGCTGAGGCACCACCTTCCAACAGATGTCAAATTGTAAAAAGAATTTTAAAAGAATATAGTTTTAAAGAATTTTAAGATAAGGTTTTTATACTATTTTTAAATAACATACTCTTAAATATTATTAAGTAACATATGTCTAAAAATATATTATGTTGCAGGAACAGGTTATTGGACTCTGAAGTTTGTATTAACGACACAAATGAGAGTGCAGATGGAGAGAAAAATTTTATGCGAGGATGTCTCTGGAGAACACGCTGCTGAGACCCTTCCTCCTCCCCAGTCAAGGCAGAGGCATAAATGGGGTGTCTGCTCCCTTCAGATCTTGAGAGAAGACCCTCAAATGTGACAAGTAGAGCTTTGATAGGGTGACCAGCCATCTGCTTGCCCAGAACTGAGGAGCTTCCTGAGACATTGGACTTTCAGTTTCAAAACCTGAAAAGTCCTGGACAAAACAAGAGGAGTTGGTCACCTTCACATTTGACCCTGAAGTCGAGGAGGGGCTCGGGGTACCCGTGGCTGATCCATGAGGTGATGCTACCCAGTCATCATGCTAGGACTTCCTGCCTCATGTAGTCTCCAAACCTCCTGGGCTATCATTTGAGCCTTTCTCCTTTCTTCAGATTTCCAACTTGTCCTCAGCCTCAGCTGACGACTGGAGTCCTATTTCACTAAGAAAACACCCCAGTGGGAGGAGAACGTGCACAGGCACTTCCAGCATCTCCTCCACCACAGCGAGCCACGTGCTCTGCCTTCTGTCCTTCAGCTGCGGAGGAGCTGCCTCCGCCTGCTCCGCTTGCCGTGGAATCCATCTCCTCTCGCCCAGCCGAAGACACCTGCCAGCGACTCCTTTCTCTGTCCTACAGTGTCAGATTTTTTTTTTTCTTTTAACTCTCTCTTCTAGGCTGTTCTCATCAGCATAAGGCACATTATCTCACTCATCTTAAAGCACATGATTCCACAGTCCCCGCCAGTCATCTGCCCATGTCTCTGCTTCCCCTTAAGTAAACTCTCAAAATTCTCTATTCTAACCATGGGCATGTCCTTTCCTTCCATTCTTTATTAACATCATAGTCAGGCTTTTGTTCCCAATGTGTCACCAAAATTACTCTTGTGTGGTCCATTAATGACAGTTATTTTGCTAAATCCAATGATTGAGTCTTGGTCTTATCTCCTTTGACACATTTATTATTCCCTGCTTCTTTTTTTTTTTTTTTTTTTT
>NW_007790918.1:0-1932 GCF_000696425.1 Galeopterus variegatus
CTGTAAGCAATAAATTTCGTTTTCTTTATAAATCACCCAGTTTCAGGTATTTATGTTATAAACAACAGAAATGGACTATTATAGTATCTCCTAAATATTCATGCCCACCCAGAATCTCAGAATATAATCTTATTTGGAAATAGGATCTTTGCAGACATAACTAAGTTAAGGATCTTGAGAGGAAATCATGGTGGATTTTAGGGTGGGCCCTAAATCCCATGACTGGTGTCCTTATAAGAAGAAAAGACACAGAGACATACAGGGAAGAAGACCATGTAAAGATGGAACCAGAGATTAGAGTGATGGGTGGGCCCTAAATCCCATGACTGGTGTCCTTATAAGAAGAGAAGACACAGAGACATACAGGGAAGAAGACCATGTAAAGATGGAACCAGAGATTAGAGTGATGCTGCCAAATGCCAAGGAACACCAGGGTTTGCTGGGAGCCAACAGAAACTAGGAAGAGGTGAGGAAAGATCCTTCTCCAGAGCTGCTGGAGGGACGCTGGCCCTGAAAACCCCTCCACTTCTGGCCTCCAGAACAGTGGGGTAATAAATGTCTGTTGTCTTAAGCCACCAGTTTGTGCTGATTTGTTTCAGCAGCTCTAGAAAACGAATACACTCTCTTGTGTCATTTAATTGTCACAATCACCCTACGAGGTAGGTGAGGAAATTGAGGGTCACGGTGGTCATGTGACTTGTGTGGGCTCACAACCAGTGAGTTGTTGAGTCAGCTTTGAATCCAGGTGGTCACTTCCTGAATCCCTGTGGCTACGGTGGCCACTGACAAGCATTCCTGGGCCTCTCCACACTAGAGCAGTGTCCCCCCACCTCCATACACCTTCACTGCCAGTTTCTGTTGTTTCCCAGTAATTAACACAGTTTACCAGGGAGAAATTTCTTTTCAGAAACAGCTTGTCTCTGGGCTCTTTCCCCCTTCTGAGCTCTGGCTCATGCCACAGAGATTTACCATGTTGAGCTGTGAGCTGGCGTGACTTCACCCCGCTCTCCAAATAGAATAATTCAATAATTCAGTAGCAGCCCGTCTACCCTCGACCAGAAGTTAAAGCATAGACGTTGCTCTTCTGCAAGACTTTTCCTTCTCCCACTACCTTTCCTCCTCCACCCACCACCAAAAGCCCTTCTGAGGGAACCAGAGAATAGCAGGATCTTGGGTAAATGGAAAACTCTAGCGCATGCTCCTTACGATTCCAGCTTAGAACATCAACCACCCAAAACAGGCCTTCCTCCAGCTTCCAGCCCGAGGTCAGGAAAGGCAAAGTGTACATGGTAATTTTTCTAAATGTCTTATTAAATCTCTGTCAAGTGGCTGAACATCTGTTCTCTTTTCTGCTTGTGTTTTGAGGAACAGATCTAGCCTGGAATCACAGGGCTTCAAGAGACCCCAGTTCATGTATAATCATACCAGAGCTTTCTCTCAGGCCCTTGCTAAAGCAATTAGCAAAGCTGCTTTTAACCAATTAGGCCCATCTTTCCAGCTCCCTGCAGCAGAGTCTGCCTTCTCTCTCCCCACCGCTTGGCCCTCAGAGGAGGCCATTTCAAAAGGCACAATTTGAACCAATTATGTCTGTCTTGTTATTATAATCATTAATCATCATCACTCTAATGACAACTAATAAGCTCCTTCAAATCTCTTTCTGGAACATGATGGGGACCTATAAAAATAAAAAGCCAAATATTTTGTAGAGCGCATCCAAGTTTTCTACTAGCCCTTCCACACGTGATATTGTGGGGTCTTCAGTGCTGTGGGTGGATTATTAATACACACATAAAAAGCAGCCTTACACCAGCTCTCGAGTCACTCGGTCTGGCCACAGCCAATTACTAAATCACAAATAGAATCGGTTAAAAAATAAATAGAGAATGGGCCTACAGTGTGTGCGGCGTGGTGGACAGAGAAAACAGAACGCTC
>NW_007790919.1:0-1932 GCF_000696425.1 Galeopterus variegatus
AAAAGACTATGCATGACAATTATATATAAGTATATTTGTTCAACAAATATTGAGATAATACACTATAGTTACTACTAATATATATACTAAACATAGTGTAATATCTCAAAGTTAGACTTGTACATATATCATATTTTAGTAATAGGTTTTATGATGATTTCAGGTTTAATATTTAAACTTTGGATAAAATTCTCCCATGGGAAAATGTAAAAACACCATGGATTTTTAAATGAAACAAGTCCTGGCTCCACCACTTACCAAGCATGCTAACATGTCACCTTTCTTCTCTGAGTCTTTATGTTTTCAAAATATCAAAGGGTTTCAAACTTCAGAGGGCTGTATGGGACAAATCAAATACGATATTAAAAATGCTTTATGGACTGTAAAAATGCTATCAAACACAGGTGTCCCAAGTAATATGTTACCTTCCTTTTCTCACTCCTCCTCACATTGCTTTCTCATCCTCAGTTGTATTTAAAGCTGTCCAAACAGACTCCCCAAATGGTTGGCTTTCAGTCTGGAAGTTTCAAATGAAGCTTTTGGGTATGCGTCTTTTCTTCTGAGGACAGGCTCAGGGCAAAGGAGAGGTGATTTTCGTGGACTGGTTGCCTGGATGGCACTTAACTGGGTATTGTTTTCAGAGAGTCATACCGAGAAATGTAAAGACCAGTAATAAATGTCACCCTAGCTTGGATGCTGGACACAGTGGAGGTGTTGAGACACAACTGAGTTAAAAACCGCTTGGAAAATTAAAATTTTAATAAAAGGGCATTACTTTAAGGAGGGACTTATCCTAATTGGCACTTTGTCAAAAAGAATAATGCAAAGTAAATGGTCCTAAGAGCCAACTGCCATCCTTTGTAGTTTGTAATTTGTAATCACTGATGACAATTTCGGTTAACAGACCACTAGAGGGACAGTCACAAATACCAGGAAGAGCACATACATACAAGGACAATTCAGATTAAAGTGAGAACTGCCTACTTGGACACAGGAAGTAAAAGCTGCAGGTCACAAAAACCACACTCAGGAGAAAGTTACTAATAAACAATGGAATCATTTGGATATCTACACCAGCAGTCATCAAACTAGGTTATCCACAGGCTGGACCTATTTTTGTAAGTAAAGTGTAAAGCGTAAGAACATGGCCATGCCCACACACTTACTATTGTCTGTGGCTGCTTTTGCTCAACAAGGACAGGGAGCTGTGACAAAGACTGCATGGCCTACAAATCCTAGAATATTCACTATCTAGCCCATTAAAAAAAGTTAGCTGACCCAATTAAGACTAACGCTTAGAATGAAAATACTGAAGAACTAGAAGCAAGAAGGATTATTCAGTAATTCGATTCGGTTGTTATGTGTATTGCCATTAATTTGTTCAATCAGCAAATAACTGATAAAAATGTGGTAGGCACTATGAGAGAAGCAAATTAGAGAAGGAAATTAGAGAGAAGCATATTAGAGCAGGTGTCCCACGGTAGTGAAGAGAGCTTGGTACTATAAAGAACTGAGCTTGAAACCAACTTTAATGAATTAAGTGGCTTTGGGGAAGCACCTCCCCACCCCACCCCAGTCAATATGCAGATTGTTGTAGCCAACAAGAGGGGAGGATGCTATTTAGAATCTGAAATTAGAAATTCAAACAAATTTATCTACATCATTGATGCTTTGCCTGGTAGAGCCTGATGCATTGTAAGCATGCAACAAATCTTAGTATTATTATTGCTTATATATAAATCTATTATATAATTATTAATACATAAATCTATTATTTATATATTTATATTATTTCTCAATCAGTTTCTTCTTTTGTATTCTTTCCTTCAAATGTTTTTGGCATTTATGACCAAAAACCAAATTTTAATCATCTAGACATGGAAAATAAGTGATATTTTCAGTTTTGTCATTGAAACAGTGATACAAAACTGA
>NW_007790920.1:0-1932 GCF_000696425.1 Galeopterus variegatus
ATTGGTCACCACGTAGAGCCGGGATTCAAATCCATGCAGTCTGGCTCCAGTGTCCACATTCATAATTACCATATTCTATCGTCTCTCACCTGTTTTCAGGGTTACATGATTTTGTGCTTCCGTGCCTTTGCACATGATGTTTCTTTTGATGTTTTAAAACTCAGGTCAAGGGCCAGTTTCTCTGTGGAGCTTGCCCTGACCTCTCCTCCAACCCTTTGTGGCAGTCACTCACTTTTCTGTGACTCTCTCTGTCTTTATTACAACAAATTCCACACTAAGTCATGAGTATCTCAGGGGCAAAGACTAGATCTTAATAATCTTAACAGCCCTGGAGTCTTGAACAGTTCCTGGCACAAAATAAAGTCTAATTCGATGTTATTGAATTGATTTGTAAGGATTCATAAAACATGAGTACATAGAATGTAGTGACGAAGAGCATTGGCTCTGGAGTCAGACTGGCTGGCTTCAAATCCCAGCCAGCAATTTTCACAACTAAAAGGTGTGACTATGGACGTGTTAATTTATTTTTCTGTGCCTTGGTTTGTTTATCTATATAGAGGGGACAATAACAGTACATACTGTAATGGGTCATTCCTTGGGTTAAATGTGATAGTGCAGCAAAGAACCTAACCCGGGTCCTGGCGCATATCAAGTGCTCAGTAAATGTCAGCACCTACTGCTGAGCTTCCCAGTACATTTCTCACTGAAGGTATATTATGTCTATGCTTATCACTAATGAGAAAAGAACCTTATATGAATATGGCTAAATGAGGACAACTTGGCAGACTGAAAGGTGTAAACCAATTTATCTATAAAGCTGCAGTACTCTAGGTAATTTAGCTTAAGGCCAACAGCAATTGGCATGTGCTTAGCGCTTTTTCCATTCAGATGCATGAAGGTGGATCAGTCAAAACTGGGGAAAAGAAATAACACTGAGAAAATTTACTACACCATTATCAGTTATTTTCTGGGACAATAATAATATAGCTTATATTATTTCTTTGTTTATGCCAGTCTTCTACTGCAAATTGCAAATAGTGCATGCAATTCAGATTTCTCTGAAAGGAAGCCTAGATTTGAAAAGAAATGGAAACAAAATAATGGTGGGTAAACACATTCATACAGGTTGGACATAAACTACAGATTATTGCAATGCATAAGTGGAATTTCGAGTGAAGAATGTCTAGTATTTAAATTTAGGTTATTGACCCAACAAACTTAAAATGGATTATCAAAATTATTTTAATAATCAGTGTATTAGTCCATTTCTGTTGCTTATAACAAAATACCTGAAACTAAATAATGTTTAAAGAAATAGAGTTTATTTCTTACAGTTTCAGAGGCTGGGAAGTCCAAAGTCCAAGGAACACTTATGGTGAGGGCCCTTTTTGGTGGTGATTTCAACGATGCAGGGTATCACATTGCTAGAAAAGCAGAAGCAAGAGAGAGAGCTAACTCCTTGCTCCTTCTCCTTTTAAAGCCCTCAGAACCATGCCCACAACCACCGTTAAACCATCAGATGGATTAATCCATTCACTATGGCATGGTCCTCACAATCTAATCACTTCTTCAAGGCCCCACCTTGCGATGACCATAATAGCATTTCTCTCATCTTCAAAAGTTACAGTGGGAATTAAAACTCAATGAGTTTGGGGGGAAACTTCAATCCACAGCAACTAGTTTAGAGGTGGAGACAGTAAACCAAAAAGCATAAAATGTTCTAATCTCTGTGTCAAGATTAACAGGTAAAATATACATAGCATGTTTACCTACCTGCTAATTGTATTAATTGGAAAAGGGATGAACAAATATTTCTTCCCTTCCTACCCCATCAAGGAAAAAAGACAAAAATCTTGGAAATTCATCTTGCTTTATGTGATGCTATTTATGATTCAATATTGAGGAAAGATTTTTAACATATTATCTTTGAGC
>NW_007790921.1:0-1932 GCF_000696425.1 Galeopterus variegatus
CCCCAGGATCCCCGGAGAGCGGGCGTGCGGGGTCCCCCTGGCTTTACACTGAATTAACCTCGGCCCCTCTCGGATGTGTTTCCTCTTTAGAAAACTATGGCAATCCATCACAGCGCTTACCCAGAGAATGAATGATTGTCAAAGCCACTTCCTAAGCAAGGGTTAGGTATATGTATGTGGGGGTGGGGTGGGGCTCTCTGCGTAGGTGTCACCTTCTCTAGAGGGGTTAAGGCGACAGGCTTGGGTATCAAGCCACCTGGGTTCTAATCCCAGTGCCAAATCACCTTGGGTGAATCATGCAACTTTTCTGTGCCTCAGTTTCCCCATGTGAAGTGGGGGGATGATGTTGGTAGCACCTGCCGTGGTTAGTTTGAGAATTCACCATGTTCATACATAGGGAGTGCTCAGAAGAGTGACTGGAACCAGAAGCGCCCAACGAGTGCTGTTGTTGTTTGTGCCCCATTTTGCAGCTCCATGTCCCAGATGCCTTTCCTCAGGGTGGTCGCTGACAAACAGCAAAATCCAGGTCTGTAGGCTTCCCCTGCAGCTCTTTCAGGGTATTACACACACTGGGATGTCCCCATTAGCTCTCCCGTTGGTCTCAGTTCCCAGCCACTCCCACCCTCTCTCCAAGCTGTTCCTCTGAGGATGAGGCTTGGCCCTCAGGTGCCCAGCAGTGGACTAGCTCCGAGCTCCGAGGGACTTTTAAGTGGCCTGCGGGGTTGAGGCCCTTGACTTAGAGGGTGCCATCTGTCTGTCTCGACTGTGCGGGGTGGTGGGCATAACACTGGGCCCCAAGCCTTCCCTGCTGGCTCTGTAGAGTGGCGACAAGATCCCAGGGTATGGAGTGAGACAGATCTGGGTTTGAATTTTCTCTGCCACTTACGCTTCGTGTTGATACCTCACCTCTCAGAGCCCAGTTTTATCAACTGTGAAATGGAACAGTAACATCCACCTTGTAGGGTAAGGGCAAGGCCCAGGGATAATCGTACAAAGCCCCTCCCAGGTAATTGGTCTTAGGGTGATTGTACCACTGCTAGCGACTTGCTATGTGAGCTGCGTGCATCTCCTGCCTTCGCTAAGCCTAATTTCCCCCATTCTGGTAATAAAATAGCTGATCAGATGAACTCTGAATGCTGCAGTGGATCAAAACTTGTCCAGAGGCCAACTGTTCTGGGAACTCTGAGGAGGGAGGAACCAGAACGAATGATCTTGGTGCCGGTAACGGGACCTTAAAAAACCCTTCAATCTATGTCCTGCATGAATGGGCAGAGCTGGGAATGCTGAGTGCAGGGATGAATGAATGAACAAGCATGTGTCCACGGGGCTTCTTCGACATCGCTGCTGCCTCCAGGCATGTGACAAGGCTGAACAGCACTCCAGGGAAAAGGTTTAAATGGCATGAACAAGGAGATCATGATTCACGATCAAAGCATTTACTGAGTTCAGACATCATGAGTCAATCTGTCCAGTTCACAAAGCACCTTCTCATCCATGATTTTACTTGATATTCCCAATGACCTTACCAGGAAAGTTTTATTGTAATCACTGTTAGAATGATGAATATGATCATTACCATTCATCTCATTTTACTGTGGGATGCTGCCACTTCCCACTCCTGGGCCCCTGGCAGACATGAACATGATCAGGGGCTGTTAGAATGATGAATATGATCATTACCATTCATCTCATCTTACTGTGGGATGCTGCCACTTCCCACTCCTGGGCCCCTGGCAGACATGAACATGATCAGGGGTTCTCACCCACACTAAGCCCCTTGGTGTCCTCAGGATCCTGCTCTAGCTAGCACTCAAGGTAGTCACTAGCGATACGTTGAAGTTGTCAGGAGAGCTGAAACCCATTTTTCTTCCCGGCTAGCAACTTTCCTAACGACAATAAATTCCTATTAAATTAACTTGAATGGCTCAAAGA
>NW_007790922.1:0-1931 GCF_000696425.1 Galeopterus variegatus
GCTCACTCAATGTTAAGAAAAGGGAATTTTGTGCTAAGTCAGTCTCCTTGCTGCATAAACTCGAATTATTTTACTTAGCAATATCTGCTTTTTGAAACATGTGCCATGAAATCAAATAGTCACTGTTTTCATCCAAGCTTCACCATTGACCAGATGTGTGATGCTGGGCAAGGAATAAGTCTCTCTAGGTTTCAGTTCCCCATCTTCGAAATGGAGAGAATAGTCAGCCTTTTCATGTCTGTAGAAACCTTTGCACAAGGCCTGGTGTACAGGAAAATGGGAATAAGTGGTAGCTGTTGTTTTTCATCTCTTGTATGGGAGGTGTGAATTGTTTTTCATTTCTATAGAACGTTTCTCCTGATATTTTAGTCTAGTTCTTTTTGGGAATATTGGGTTCTAACCAAGAGTGCTCATGTGTGGTAAGAAAATGTGATATTGTCATTGCTTAGACTTGGAAGAGAGCAGCAGATGCCAGAATCCCAGCAGGTCTGAAAGGTAACTAACTCCACATGGAAAGCAGAAACACCAAGGAAAAGAGCTTGGGAACCTGGGGCACTTTCTTCCCCTCTTTATTGCCTGGTCTGCATTAGATGTTCCTTTCTTTTCTGGAACGGGACTGTGTGTTTTGTTCATTCATTTGCTTAGTTAGTCATTCCATTCAATACAAATGCCAGGCATTGTGCAAAACATGGAGAGGGTACAGAAAACACTGGTATTTCAACCTCTGTCAAATGACAAGTTCCCACAGAGGATCAGACCAGGAAACTGACAATAGCGAATGATGAAGAGGAAAAGTTCAAGGATTTGTACCCATGTAATTCCATTTCCAGTAAAAGAACACTTGGTTTTGGTACCTTTGAGCATGTAGATAAGGTTAAAAAAAATTTAATGACATTATGTATTACAATACCTGTTTATTCTTTTACAAACAGGCCAAAAAAATAAATAATTACAGGAGGTTTTCTTTTACTTTATTAGCAAAAATATTTTACCTATACTGGAAGTCATTTTGATATCTGGAAAGAGAAGGAAATTCTCTGATTATTCTATACTGAAACCAGATTTTTCTCCTATTTCAAGTTATTATTAAAATTTATTGCTGTCACAAGTCACACCCATCCTATTTTAAACTTTCAAGAAGTTCCAAAAGTCAAGAAAAACAGTTTCACCATTAAGCTATATGTTCCATGAAAAAGTCTCACTGATTAAACAGCAAGATAGTCCCCCCAAAATTCTCCTGTAGAGCATGATCAAAAACGTTAATTTTTATAGTCCCTCTAAAATCAGGCAAATAGATGCATTAATTCTTGTGTCTAGCTCTTCTCCTGTCATCTTCTACTTCTTGAAACTGTCTCAGAGCCAAGAAGCCCAGGTTTCTGCCTATGCTTGTTCCTATGTCTTCTGTCCTGGTTCCAAACCACAGTGATTTTGCATCTGCAAGAATGCCATTTCAGAGTCAGCCGAAAGAAGATAAAGTAGACCTTACAAACACCAAAGCCATCAAATTGCAATCAAAAGATGAAGCCAAAGGAACTGAAGCAACTCCCAGAAAAGAAGATATGCTCTATGGCAGAAATAAGTGAACCTTGAGGGAGTCAGAACAGAGCCAGACCTTATCTCATAAGAGAAACCTTGGTATAGGCCTTCCCAAACATGAAAACCAAAGAGCTGTTCTTCCCTGTCTTCTTGATATAACAGCACTCAAGGACAAGAAAGACAGATTTACGGATCAGAGGCTTCTGTCCAGAGCTTCACCTTTCTCAGAAGTTACACGTCTAGCATGTCAGCATGATATAACGGACAGTACCATTGTTCCACATATTGGCTTTCTTCTCTGAAGATGATTATACATCCCAGCCTGTCTCCAGGCGACTTGTAATGCCTCTCTAGAAGTGGAGTATACTTCTCTGCCACATTGTCAGTCTTGGTCA
>NW_007790923.1:0-1931 GCF_000696425.1 Galeopterus variegatus
TATCTTTTCTTCAGGTTTTCCTGGCTTGAGATACTGATGCCATCAGCCCTTAGAGTTCCGATGCACAGTTGGGGCAGGTTGGGGATCTGAACAGAAGCCAGTATATCTATGTGGGCAGTGAGTACCATTAAGCCTTTTTTGCTTTATCACACTGAGCATCTCTAAGTAGAGGTTACACTAAATAAATATCCACATCCCACAGCAGCTACAGAGCACATCGCTGATCATTGTAGACAGGAAAGGAACTCGTTTTCCAAGTGCTCAAGGGGCGGTGTTCAAAGAGCCAAATATGAGATTAGCTTGATGGTTTAGGGAGTAGAATCAGGAATCCCATCAGAAGCAGGTACAGGCAATAGCCTCCAAAATTCAGTGTCTCTATCTGGGAACTCCTTCGTGCACACATGCTGTCTATATATTTCATTGGGCTCCCCAGACCAGAAATCAACACTTTTTGAAGAATTCCTCTCCGGCTATAAATGAACATTAATGAGTAATGTGTATATAATTAACAATTTCACAGGGTTGACAAGGAAATGTGTTTATTAAGTGATACGCTGTAAGCAAAAAATTTTACAAATACTATCTTGGATGTTTCTCTTGACTCAAAATTCCCTTTGTGTTTCTCACTTTGAAGATGTCTTCATCTGATCCATTTCTTACACACCATCCCATATCCTGGCTCTTTTCTCTCCCTTCTGAGTTTCTAGAGAACTCAAAGTCTTCTTTTATTTAAAAGAACCACCTCCAGACTCCAAGCCTTGGAAAAGGGCAATATGAGAGTACTTCAAAAAGTTCGTGAAAAATAGAATTAAAAGATAATACAAATCTTTCCATGAACTTTTTGAAGTAATCTTGTACACTGCATTTTCTACCCAATGAATCTATTAGAATATTCTTCCTCAAAAGGCCATGGTCCGATTAGGTATAATTCTACACATAATTTTGTTTTTATCTCTTCCTTATTGCACCCTTCCACCAACTAAACTTGTGCTTCTTTCTCTATCCAACCCTTTCCAATTCTTCTTCCCAGGAAAGGGCAACCCCCACACCCCTTTTGCCCTGGATACAATCACCTATCATCTTACCAGAGACTTTACTCTAGGAATTAACCCTTCCTTCTCTATTATAATTTCTTGCCTTTGTTCTGCTGAATCATTCTGATTAGCTCGTAATCATGTTCTGGAATCTCTTATCTTGAAAGAACAAAACCACTTTCATCCACCTCTATCTTGTTCCAGCTATTCCACATTTTCTCTGCTTTTCTTCGAGCAAAAGTAATGTGTTGTCTGTAATCTCTTTCTCCACTTCTAATTTATAATTTTTTCAGACCTCACTCCTATCTGACTTTTCCCCTACTTTCCAAAGAGGCTGATATTGTCAACACCACGAAAGACTTTCATGGTGACCCATGAGGCATTTCTCGAATAATTCACTACCTGTCTTAGCAGCATTTAACACACACTTTCCACACCACTTCTTGCAGAAACTTCTCTTCTCTTGGCCTCACTGACACAACACCCTTCCTGTTCCCTCGTAACTGAATGACTGCTTAATCTCAGTCTTTCTTACTTCCGTGTCCTTCTCTGCTATACCTCCAAATCTTGGAAGTACAGGATTTGACTCACGGCCACTTCTTTTCCTCAACCTATATATCCTATTATGTGATATTATCCATTTCATAACTTCAAATATCATATTTGCACAATTGCCTTATAAATCTGTATTCATTCTTGTATTTACCTGTTATTCTAGATTTATGTAGCCTGCATTTTACCTGATATTTATTCTTAGATGTCTAGTAGACTTCTTAAACTATTTAAAAAAAAGGTGTGTTCTTGATTTGCCTCAAAATGCCCATTTCCCCCAGTCTTTTCCATGTTTGTCATTACCTTCTATGTAGGTAAAATAGAATAATTTAGGCTCCCTCAGCT
>NW_007790924.1:0-1931 GCF_000696425.1 Galeopterus variegatus
TTCAGTCTGTCTGGAGCTAATTAATTTTATAGATTTTTCTTAATGATGTTTTGGTTACATTGCGTTTCTCTATTATTTTTTTTTCTTTTCTATTTCATTGATTTCTGCTCTTCTGCTTACTTTGGGTTCACTTCCTCTGCTCTATTTAGTTTCTCAGGTGAAACCTGTGGTCCTTGATTTGAGGCCTTTCATTTTTTTCTAATATAGGAATTTATTCCTATATATTTCTCTCTAAGCACTGCTTTAGCTATGTTCCCTAAATTTGGATATGTTGTGTTTCCATTTTCATTTAGTTTCAACATACTTTCTACTTTCCCTTTTTATTTTTTTCCTTGACTCATGGGTTATTTTAAAGTGTAGTATTTGATTTGTAAATATTTGAGGATTTTTAAAATATCTTTCTGCTATTGATTTCTAATTTAGTTCTATTGTAGCAAGAGAACACATTTTGTATGATTTGAATGCTTTTAAATTTATTGAGATTTGTTTTATGGCCCACCATTTGTTTTATGGTCTATCTTCGTAAATGTTCTATTTGCTACGGAAAGAATTTGTATTCTGCTTTTGTTGGTTAGTGTTTTTTGTCAATTAGGTCAAATTGGTTGACAGTGTTGTTCAAATCTTCTGTCCTGACTGATTTTCTGTCCATTTATTCTAACAGTTATTGAGAGGGGTTTTAGAGGGGTACTTTTTCCTTTCCTTTCCTTTTTTTTTTTTTTTTTTTTTAAGTTTTTCTGGCTGCAAGTTTATTCAACGCAAAATAATCCCCTCCGACATTACTGAGGTGGCCAACCACATCCATGAACAAATCTGCCTCTAAACTGGAATTCGGTTGCTGGCCCAGCATCAGCCTCTGCTTTCTTGTCAGCACCAGGGGGCACAGCACTCTATAAGTGTCTCTGTTGGCTTCCCCTCTTGTGAGTCTTGCAGGTCGCTTACCCTCCAGACCTTTGGGCTGAGGCCTGCCAGTCTCAGGATAGCTGCAGGGCAGGGTGGCAGTCACAATCTCAGGGACCAGGTGGAGGTAGTCACGGAGATACTGGATACCCTTGTTGGTAAGGTACCAGTAGAAACGTCTCCAGGCAAATTGTTCCTTCATGTAGCCTTGAGACTTGAGAGACTGCATGGTCTTCATGATGTGAAGGTTGGGTACATTCTTGTCTGCCAGCCCTGGGTGCATAGGCATATAGACATCTTCTTTGGCCACCATCACTCCCTCCTTAAAAAGGAGTTCATAAATGGCAATCTGGTTCTTCTTGGGCATCAACATTGAGCATAACAGCAGCTGCAGGGTCCGGGGCCGAGGCTGGAATGGAAGCTAGAGGAATACTTTTTCTATCCTTGATACATATCCATTGTCAGATGCATGATTTGCAAAAATATTTTATTTTTCAGTCTGTGACTTTTTATTTTTTTATGGTGACTTTTTGATTTTCTTAATGGTAGACATTTTCTGTATGTATGAAGTCTAATTTATTAATTTTTCTTCTACAGTCATATCTATGAATACTTTTGGTGTCATATCTATGAATACTCTGCTTAACCCACAGGTTTCTCCTATGTTTTATTCTGGAAGTTTAATCATTTTATTTTTTCTTTTAAGATCCTTTAATGGTTTTTTAAGTTAATTTTTGTGTATGGTATGATATACGGTGTATTTGTTTTCTGTTGCTTATAATAGAATACCCGAAACTGGGTAATTTATAAAGAAATGAAATTTATTTCGTACAGTTTTGGAGACTGGGAAGCCCCCAATCCCATCTGGTCAGGGACGATTCTTGTTAAGGACTCTATGCAGAGTCCCATGGAGACACAGGGAATCACATAGCGAGGGCTAAGAGTGCCTTTACATGCTTTCCTTATGTATTATTCAGGGTTCTCCAGAGAGACAGAATCAATAGGACATGTTATAATTATATGAGAGAGATTTA
>NW_007790925.1:0-1931 GCF_000696425.1 Galeopterus variegatus
GGATCTGTTGTGCCTGTTCTAGGTGGGTTTAGGTTCAACTAAATCCAGTTCACACACCCACAGTATGTGGCCCGTAGCCCTTGGCTTTGGAGAGGTCGTTGTCGCTTGTTTCCAACGGGTGTCTTATACTTGATCAAGAGAGAAAAGAACATCAGAGAAACACAATTCTTGGGGCAGATGTCACAATATTAACTGAATATAGTGAGAAAGCAGAGCTTTTGAGCCCCTGTTTTGTCTTCGTGTTTTTATCAAAGAGAATCCTCTCCAAACTGGACAAGGTAGATCTTGCATAGTTAAGGGGAACTAAAAGTAGAGGTCAGAGGTTTCAAATTTTGGTGAGAATGTGCACTTCTTTAGAGTGTTTACCTGGAGACACGTTTGGCCCTAGGCTCTGAGTGTGTATTAGCGATCAGACAGATGTGGTCTGTGATCTTGTAGAGGCCACAATTAAGTGTGTTCACTGCACATGGGGCTCTGTTGCTGCCTTTGTTCTTACTGATACTCTCCTGAGAAGAGATAGAGAAGTTGTGCTTATGGGTGGTCCAGATGAGAGAATGCTGGGGTGGGGTGGGGTCTTCTGTGTCTCAGCTGGCTGAAATCAGCAGGGAGCAATTGTACGGTCCCTGAGTTAAAATTACCAACAAAGCAACAGCAGTAAAGCTAGAGGGTCACATTGCAGAAGGAACAGGTCCAGATTGATAGTGCTTCGTGTGAAAGAGGTTTGGAAGTTAGTTGACCACCTGCTCCACCTGAATCAGACCTGCAACACTCCTGCCAGTAGCTTTGAAAACTTGGGTTTTATTGATAGAAATGACATTATCACATTTCTCCATACTGGTAAGAACACATTTGAAGTACATATTTTTTGTTTTTCTGCTCATCCATCATGTCTTAGAAGGTATTATAATACAGTGGAATACTTCCAGGAACTACGGTTTGGTGCTTACGTAAAGATAAACTGGGAGTAAGTCTCACACTGAAGATAGGACTCATTTGTGGGCATCTTCAAAACTTTGGAATATTTTCATGTGAAAGGGAAATTGTTTTAGTATAAGAGATCAGAATTAATTTCAGATAGTAAAAACTAGTAAGAAAACATATATCGACTCATTATAAAAGTTTTAATTTCTAACAATCTGAACTCTCCCAAAATGAAAGGGACTGCCTTGTGTGTCAGTGAATTCCTCATCACACAATGATGCAGGTGGCTGCAAAGTGCCTGTGCCTGGTCCTGTATTTAGAGATGGCAGTGCCTATGTGATATGAGAAGTGAAATGCTAAAGAAGCTAAAATAAAAAGTCCTTTCTAAGGTAAGAGTCTATCAGCCTTAGCCAGTTCTGGCAGCTACCACAAAACGCCATAAACTGAGTGGCTCATAAACAACAGTCATTTATTCCTCACAGTTCTGGACACTGGAAGTCCATGATCAAGGTGCTGGCAGACTTGGTATCTGGCAAGGGCCCATTTTCTGGTTCATACATGGTACGTCTTGCTGCGTCCTCATGTGGTAGAAGGGGCAAAATAGCTCTCTGGCTCCTTCATAATGGCACTAATACCACCCACAAGGGCTCTACGCTCATGAACTTATCCCCTCCCAGTGGCCTCACCTCCCAACACCATCACTTTGGGGTGAGGATTTCAACATACGGATTTTGGGGAACACAAACATTCAGACCTTAGCACTATGATTTTGGGATTCTGAGACTGAGAGGAAGGGAGCATGAAAGAGGAAGGGAGCTTGAACCACATGGCCTCAGCTTACTTAGCCTTAAAGGATGGAGGACATTATTTTGGAAATTCAGTAGCATTTAAAAATTTTGAATATAGAGATTGCCAGGCAGAGATATAGGTAAAGATAAGGTGAAATCACATGAATTTGTGGTGGATCAAGTGTTGTATGACTTTCTTTGAAGCATTTGGCAGCTTGGGCA
>NW_007790926.1:0-1931 GCF_000696425.1 Galeopterus variegatus
GCAGAAGTTTACCAGTGATCCCTCTTTGACAAAATTTACATTAGAATTTTTTTGACCATCTCGCTCTGTGGGGTTGCCAAAACCTCTGCTAAATTTCTCCCTTAACTACTTCTTCCAGAATCATCAGACACTCCTAGGATTCATCTCTCTGGGTCTCCTTTTTCTTCTCTTTGTTTTATAGTTCTTTGCTATTGTGATGGCTGGGAGAGTTAAAAAAAATTTTTTTATTCTGCTTTGCTAATTTTTTTCTCAGCAAGAGTGGTTTAAGTGATGTAGACCACTGTTCCTGGGAGAAGGAGCCCTTTAGACTTTGTTTTTAATATTTTACCATTGGTCTGTGATTTCTTAGGCTCATTTTGCATGTGTGCATTTCTTTTTTATAATATGAAAGGTTTATGATCCATTTTTAGTTCTTCTAGCAATTCCTTTGTCACCTCCTAAAGTATAACATTACATGATCTAGTAAGTTCTCTCTTTAAACAGTACCTATTAATTCCCCGCTATGAATGGTAATATTTTTAGAATACTTTCAGTTTCTTTCACCTCCTTGCTTTTCTTTTCTGCTACATTCATTTTGTTTAGTTATGTACTTAATCTTAGATCCTCCTTAATCTGAGATCAGCCTTAAACAATATACTGTAAGGATGAGGAAATCATTATTTAAATGACCCTCCATCTCCATTTCCCACTAGCTCCTGATTTTTGTTAGTTATATTATTTCTATAAGTGATAATTTATTATTACATTTATACTCTGTTCTGTAACTATAATTCCCCCAAGTTATTTTAACCTTAGTTCTACATTTAAAGTGACTCAATGCTCACAGTTCATCATTTGAATCTTGGTTGACTTAGTTGGCAAACAGTTTTTTAAAAACTCTTGTAGTTTATTTCCATACATTCTTGAATATTTGAAAAAGTTACTGCATATATGAACAGTGAATAAGGGAGCCTAATATGTCTGGGTATATAATTAGGGGGTCACACTTTATTTTCCTGAGAACTTCTCAGACATGACTTCCTTACTTCTAGCACTGAATTTCTAGCATTGAAGCTAGCTTAATTCTTTTGCTTAATTCTTATTCTTTTCAGATAAGATCTTTCCGCTCAAATCCCTCTGGATACTCCTGGGTTCTTTATTTTCTTTGAAGTTTTTAAAAATTTTCTAGATTATGCATGGGTATTATAGAATATTTATGTCTGCTGAAATACTGTGTATCCTTTAATTCCATAGATTCAAGTCATTTTATTTCAGTTTTTTTGACATAACTTTGAATATTTTTGTTCTCCATTTGTTTTGTTCTTGTCTTTAAAAAATGTGTTGCATCTGTTTGATTTTCTTCTGTGTTCCATATCAACAATTTTTCCTCTAGTTTTTATTCTTTCCTATTTCATTTTGCTCCATTTTCTCTTGAGATATGAATATCTTGACTATATTTTCACATCGGCAGCAGTGTTGTTTCCATCAATTTTATTTCTGTGACACTTTTATTTTTCTCTTTTACTTGTATCCCAAGACCTGCTGACTACTTTTTAAAAGATGTCATGGTGTCATACCCTTTTCTCCTTGAGACTTTATCTCTCAGCTTTGGGGTCCTGATTCAGGTAGGCCATTTTGTTCCTTAAGTTTTTTGAACTTACCAGTAACTTTGATCACAGTTTTTATCTGCTTTATAGCAATAAAATATTTTTGGTGGGTATTCTCTTTATGATTTATATTCGTTCTGTTCCTTTTACTACCTATTTACCTATTCACAGGGATTTTTTTTTTTGCATAAATCCTATGTTAATTCCTATTTGATAATGAGAGAATTTTCTCTGGATGTGGCAGAAAAGTGCATGGGGAGGGCCGGCCTGGTGGCGCACTGGATAGTGTGCCGCTTGGGAAGTGCAGCGGCGCTCCCGCCTGAGGGTTCGGATCCCACATACAGA
>NW_007790927.1:0-1931 GCF_000696425.1 Galeopterus variegatus
CCCAGAGCTGTGACAATGGACTGTTCTCAGACGTCAGGTCCCTGACCAAACCTCTGGATGCTGTCTGGCAGCTCCAGCTCCTGCTGGGGTCTGTGGGTAATGAGACAGGCCCACTCCTCCCCTCCCCAGCACAGCCTGTGTCCATGTCCTGCCTGTGTCTGTGACTCTGCTGTCACTTCTGTCCCCAGCCCTGAGTGAGGGAGCCCTGATCAGGTATCTGAAGTCCCTCAGATGTTCTCAGCCAGGTCATCCCTGCACAGCAAATTCCTCCTGCTCAAGGCTGAGAACCGTCCAGAAGAAAATGGTGGAGAGAGTAGAAAGCATGCTTGTTTCTGCAGAGGCCCTAAGATAAAAACCCCTTAGAGAGCCCTGGGTCCAGCCTCAGGCCAGCTCCTGGGGACAGCCCGGCCAGGCCCCACCCCCTCTGCCCACCTCCCCACACAGACCTTCTCTTCACACTCCTGCTGCTCCCGATGCTCCTCCAGGAACGTCAGCACAGAAATGGTCAAACACACAACTAGTGTCATCTTAATTAACACAAACCCGATATAACCCTGGATACAATTATATACTGTACGATGCCAGATATAATGCCTCAATTCAAAGCAGTTTGTGATTTTAAGACATTTGAAAATGGAAACGGAAAATCACATCGAGGAGGGTGTGTGGGTGGGTGTCAAGGAGGGCAGCTCTTCTGCACACAGAGCAGAGACCTGGCTGCCCCTGTTGAGCCCCAAGGACTTGCCTATAGGACAAGAAGGGACTGAGCAGCCCCATGTGCCTGCATATCAGGGCCAGAGTCACCTTCTGATATTCCTGGCTCCTGAGGATGTCACAGATCCTGGCTGCCTCACCTGGTGCAGGAGCAGACAGGGATCAGCAGAGCTGAGGTCTGGAAGGAGAGAAGGTCATCTGTTCTCAGACCAAGGTCAGAGAGTGAGTGCCCCCTGCATGCCTGGATAGGGAGGGCCTTCTGGGACAGTGTAATAAATTTAGGATATGGTCTTACAGAAAGTTCTGGGACCAGAACAAAGAAAATAATTATTTCCCCAGGACTTTTGGAGGGGACTTGGAGAAGATGGCTTGTATCAAATTCCTAATTTACATTCTACAGCTTCATTCTTAAAGAGCCACAAATGATCATACTACAAATTACTAGTAAATATTTATTGAGGGCCTTTTTAGCGATCAATGTTTATTTTATTTTACATAATTAGACGTTGAGGCTCATGGGGTTGGAATCACTCACTCAGGGGTCCCACAGGTCAGGGGCTGCATCAGTCTTGGACTCAGGTATCTCTGATCCCACAGATGAACTTCTCAGTACAGAGCAGGGGCTGCTTCCAGGATGTGGACTCACTGGCTCCACCTGGTGGCCAAATAGCCAATGGGATGTCCTCTCTCCTTCATCACCTGGAATTTCATTCTGACCTGAACTTAATGCACGTCTTTTTCAGTGTCTCAGTTACAGTCACTCTATGTGTTATAGATAACATGGTTCTGAACCATTTGGCACCAGGGCTCTCCCAGGAAAATTTCACCCCATGCATGAGGAAGAGAGGGCTGGGGACACCCAGCTCACAATGTTCAGGAAACCTCGAACACAGGACCCATCTCTAAAGTGGTGCTTGAGGAACCCTGGGAAGCCCGGGACACAGACACAAAATCAGAGAATCCCCTGAAGGGTCTGAGCACACAGTGGGACATGGTCTGGTCAGGCCCAGGGGACAGGGGCTCTGCTGCTCCCTCTAGGACCTCAAACCCACCATGAGGCCTCCACTTCAACTTCATCCCATCCATGGTTAAACCTCAGGACTGTGGGGTTTCATCTAAACCTTGGAAGGGCAGCTTTAGGGCACAAACAAACCTGTCTTTCTGTCTCACTCTGTGCCTCTCTCTGCGTTTGTCTTTCTGTCTGTCTTCTCACTTCT
>NW_007790928.1:0-935 GCF_000696425.1 Galeopterus variegatus
TAATAACTTGAATATCGGGGCCGGCCCGGTGGTGCACTGCTACAGTGCGCTGCTTGGGAGCGCGACAGCCCTCCCGCCGAGGGTTCGGATCCCACATACAGACCGGCCGCTCACTGGCTGAGCGAGGTGCGGGCACAACACCGAGGGTTGCGATCCTGTTGCCGGTCCCGGTCCGGTACAGGCGCGACACTGAGGGTTGCGATCCGTTGCCGGTCACGAAAAAAGACAAAAATGAAACAAACAAACAAACAAACAAACAAACAAAAAAAAACTTGAATATATATCAAGTCAAGATTATTTTAAAGAAGAAACAAAACTACCATAAATCTGCCATGTTTAATATTTGGAGACATTGACTTTTTGTCTTTTATCTATAAGTCTACTTTGTGCTACTTTGTGTCTGCTCATTTAAGACTGTTTCTTCTGTATATATATATAATATATATATATATTTTTTTTCACAATATACAGTATCACAAGTGTATGAATGTCAAGTTACGTTCTAAAAAATCCTGCAGCAAACACATGGACACATTGAAGAATTGTCATTCACATCAGGGAGAGGACAAAAGGGGACATTGGCAGTGATTTCTACTAAAATAGCGAAGGAAAGAAAAACTTAGTCTTAACAATGATATAAGAAACATGAGCCACGCACCTCGTCCTTGGAATATACGGGGTGAGATTTGCCTTATGAAGTGACGTGTTGTATCTTGTTTTTAGGTATCCACACCACACTCACTGATTTACAAATGTCCCATTATTTTATGTGATTTTTGCAGCCACACAATAAGCCTAATTATAATAGTTTAGCTATGCCCATTTTTGAGAATTCCAGACAGTTAGTAACGTGCTTTTTCTGCATAATTCAGCCGGGGTACTGGCATTTGTGTTTGTTTTGGGTGTCCCAGAAGTATATCCAGAACAAAGGTTCA
>NW_007790929.1:0-626 GCF_000696425.1 Galeopterus variegatus
TTTTGTTTTAATAAGGCAGCTGGAGGCGGCTAACCTTCCCAGCCTCACCTCCATTCCCTCTAGTGGCTTTACCTGTCTTAGGTTGTTTCCCTCTGGAAATCTTACCCATCATTGACTATCCAGCCAAGTGGGGGCAGGGCAGAGCCTTAGAGATGGGGTTGATATCTTAAAGGGCCATATTGACCCAAGGGCTGTCAGGGATTTCATTATGAGCCACCTCCTCTACCATCTGGGTGAGCATTACGAGATAAGTGGTGTTGCGCCTTATAAAGGACACAACCTGGCGAATGGCATAAGGCCCCAAGATGAGGGGGCCCGCCAGGGAGGACAGCAGGGTGGTGAGCCATGGGGAAGTTGAAAGCCAGCTTTGGAACCAATTACTATTGGCTTCTCGCTCTTTTTTGTGCTTTTCTAGCCCTTCTCTAAGCTTAGCTAGGGAATCTTTAACCACTTCAGAGTGGTCAGCGTAGAAGCAGCACTTTTCTTTGAGGTCAGCACATAATCCTCCTTGCTGTAAGAACAACAGGTCTAGTCCACATCGATTCTGTAAAACAATTTCAAAAAGTGATGTTAGCGATTTTTTTTTAAATGTGATACAGACACCTCCAAGCGGCTTGTATGACCTC
>NW_007790929.1:1605-1931 GCF_000696425.1 Galeopterus variegatus
TGCCCCTGGGGGGGCAGCCACTTGGAGCATCCACAAAGGGTTCATAATGCAGTCTGAAACATACAAACAATAAACTCCTCAGGGTCCTCAGTACCCTGGGTGTCTGGCAAGAACTTAAGATTTTTGGTTGGGACCCATATAGTGGTTGACCCACTGAGGGGGAAGACAGAACCAAACCCTCAACCCATAGTTAGCAACGGGTCAGGGCCCCTCCACTGGCCTGTTAAGGGGTCTTTCCACCGCACTTGAGAAAAATTTAGGATGCTTAAAGTTAGGAGTGCCTGTCCCAACTGCTGATGAGGGCTGGTGACTCCCCCTTTTTGTTT
>NW_007790930.1:0-1931 GCF_000696425.1 Galeopterus variegatus
GGGGAAAAAAAAAAAAAAATCTAGTAAGAAACTCAAACTGACTTCCAATTTCAATCAATTCAACTGATTCCCAACAAAGATACCAAAGTAACTTAATAGGAGAAAGAATGATCTTTTCAACAAATAGTGCTGAAAAAACTGAATAGTCTATGTTTAAAAAATAAATAAATAAATAAAAAGAACCTCAACTGTTACTTGATACCATATATAAAAATGAACTTAAAACTGGAAAAACCCAAATGCGCATCAACTAGTGATTGGTGAACATATTACGGTACATCCATACTAGTACAATGGACTACTACTCAGTTATAGAAGGAAACAAATTAATACATGCAATCGAAGGGATGACTCCCAAAAGCATTATGCTAAACGAAAGAGGAGTAACACACACAGCTACACACTGCCTGATTCCATTTATCACAATATTGCAAAAAAGACAAAACCAAAGACACAGAAAACAGATCAATGGTTGCCAGGGGCTGAGTGATGCAGGGAAGGGACTGATTGCAAAGTGGTCTGAGGGAACTTCACATGGAAGTAGGACTGTTCTTTATCTCGATGTAATGATTACAGACTTCATCTGTCAACTCTTAGAATTCTACTTTTTTTTCTTTAAAAGATAACCGGTAAGGTGATCTTAACCCTTGACTGGGTGTTATCAGCACACTCTCCCAAGTGAGCCATGGGCCGGCCCACAATTCTACATTTTAAAGGTATTCAGTTTATCAAGTGTAAGTTATAACTCAGGAAACCTGATTTTTTAAAAAAGGAGTTCAGACATTTTGAAGGTTATTAGAGATTTAAAATATCCTTTCACTTTATCAACTTAAAGATTATACAAACTCTTATACCAGGAAAAAACTGCCTTTTATTATACAGTTGAACCTCTGAAAAATAGAGAACTTACAGTAAATCATCCAAGAAAAAAACAGAACAAATCTCAGTTTTTAGCTAAATCTCCCAATTGTCTTTCAGAATTTCGTAGCACCAAGAAACTCAAATGACACTTATCAAGAGCACAAGTCAGGCTAAGCCCCATCACCAAATTCATAAGCTCACCTCATTTTCATACTGGATTTCTAACATGGCCCGTGAACTGCCAAGATCCTGCATCACAGACTCGGCTTGTTTCAGCAGCTCCTCTCTGTTCACAGTACGCTACAAGGAAAGTACAAATGTGAGTAGACTATGCTCTACTTACTTTTAAATGCAGTATGTGTTTTTTTTTGTTTTGTTTTGCTTCTCATTATAAGCCTCCCCAAACCCCTTTCATGTCATTACTAATGGTTCTTATGAGACTTTTGAAGATAAAACCTTCTGGAAGAGAGACTTAAATCCTCAGCAAAAAAAAAAAAAGGTAGATGAAGCCAGTGCAGGTCAGAAGTGTAGAATTGGGTCTCAGATGGAAATGGCTTAGGACACTGTGATTTAGAGCCACAAACGTGGACCAAGATTAGAGGCACAGGAGATGAAGTCAGCAACACTGAGGCTGATTGCCACAGAGACTCTAAGTATGAGGGTACTTCAAAAAATTTGTGGAAAAACACAATTAAAAGATAACACTAGTCCTTCCATGAACTTTCTGAAGACTCCTCATATATTAAGGATTTTGTTTCAGTCTAGTTGGAGTGATTTGTTAAAGAAATGAAATGGATCTGATTAATTCTATTATATAAGGGATCAATTTCAAAAGGGAGGCTACAGTTTGATTTTCTTATTTAGAAAGAAAATGAAGGCTCAGTAAGAGAAAAGAAGATTCTTTGTTGGTACAGAACTTATGGCAACTAAAAGAAAAAAGGAACTACAGAAAATATGTCAGACACTAGAGAAAAAGGACTCTTACTTAAAGATAAAGAATCACATGGACAGTCCAGTTCTAGGAGACTGATAGGAAAATATGGCTAACAAGGCTGATAAAAAGATAAAAC
>NW_007790931.1:0-1931 GCF_000696425.1 Galeopterus variegatus
TGAATTCCAAAGACTACCCTCCATACAGGACGCCTTTGCCAGCAGGCACGTTAGGGAAGGGTATGGAGCTCCTTTGTGTGGGGGTTGCTCTTACTTAAGTGGAAATACAAGGTCCGAGGAAGGGTAAGGAAACACACTATCAACCTAGACTTGAATGTTCTCGTTCCTTGGAAACTGCTCTGTCTAATGTGCCTCCAAACATCTGGTTCGTGCATCATTGGCATTGGGTTTACAAATTGGGAGTGAATTTTATGGAAAAGCAGCACATAAAATTATAGGTCTACAAATGGCCATAAGCTAACCAAGTAAAAGACATAAATTCCAAGTCAAATGATAGGAAGAAAATGAGCTGAAATTGCTGTTATTTTTGCTGGCAGGCAAACACAGATGAACAAAATCCTTATTCTTCTGAGTGGACAGGAATACGAATGCATTCCCACAGTGACTTCTTGTGTCCTACATGCAAGGGAGCAAAACAGAAGTCCTAGGTCAGCAATGTGACTTCTGATCTCAGAGATCTGATGTGAATACAATAATAATGGTTTTCTGTGGTACCGTCAGCCTGGAAATCCACTATACATGATCGGCAGTGTCCTAAAACTTTTCCCGTGGTCCTCAGGGGCAAATTTAAGGCAAACACTGTTACAATCATGTTTGAAGCTAGATAAATTTAACAAGAAGAGGGTTATATGATTTCTCATTTCGTGTCCATTCCTGTTCAATCACAAACCACAACAAAGCTGAATGTTTTAGCTTATATAAAAGTTGTACTGATCTTGGTAAGAAACAGAAGTACCCCAGCATCATCTTAGAGAGGCACGTCTACAAAATGATTGTAAACTATTCCATCGTGTTATATTTTTTCTAAGGAAAGGCTACGTCTGTTTTTAGAAATAGAATTTCCCCATGGCTGTGAGAGAGTGTGAGTGCATCCAGGTGCAGTTAGAGAGATAGGGAAGCCAAGATAAGGTGGTGGGCTATTTGGGTAATGCAGGGTTTGTTACTAGGCTTTGGGTTTTCAAGAATGGAAAGACAATTTTCTTCATGTCATCAGAAATATCGAGCTCTTGGGAATGGACTCAAGCTAGTCAAACACCTAAAAGACTGAGGGATAACACGGAACACAAATGTAAGCACTGACTTTGTGCAGGGCTGGTGTTTTGGTGTCAGCCACCTCGAAGCCTTCTGTCCTGGTATCCAGACATTTGGGAATTTGGCTTAGAAAAGAGAAGACTGGGTGGATAGCAAAAAACTAGAATTAGGCTGATAGATGGTACCAAGGGCTACTCTACCCAGGCCATGGTGACTCCTTATAAATCACACAACTGTCTCAGTGATATTTATCTCTAAGGAATAGAATATTCATATTTGTCACAGTCAGGGCCTGCCTCTCTCCTAGATTAACATTTTTTTCTAGGCACCACATAGACCAACATTATCGCACCTGTAAGAAAAAAAAAAGCCTTTCTTTAGAAAAAAATATAACACAATGAAATAGTTTACAATCACTTTCTAGACTTCCTTCTCTAAGATGACGCTAGTGTAATTCTGGATCTTACCAAGATAAGGGATAACTTGCTCTCCTTGACAGTCCTAATTATCTCATTGGTTTTTGGAAATGTTTGGATGGATATTTAAAGCTACCAAGAGTGGATATTTAAAGCTACCAAGATCATTGGTTTTTGGAAATGTTTGGATGGATATTTAAAGCTACCAAGAGGCAAGCAAACACAGGAGAAATTTTTCTAGAGTTTCTTTTATTTTACTATGACAGTATCAAGTCATAATCACATATTAAACACATTGGATTCTTTAGGCCCCTATTGGTGAGATTTTTCTTTATCTTTTCAATGTTGGAGCAGAGGGTACCGATTCTGAGATGGAGGGCTGGACGAATGGCTGGCATGATCCAGTGAATTTGTTTCATCTGG
>NW_007790932.1:0-1930 GCF_000696425.1 Galeopterus variegatus
CCCTATTTTTAATAAATTCCCTATTTCTCTTCAATATATGACTTTACTCCACTTCCAGTCCCAATGTTTTAGGTGACACTAACTCCACCCCATCTTCAATGGTTGGAGTATGAGAGGTTGGTCTTAGTCAATCAGTGTATCCCATAGTGATTGGTTAAGGGATGGGTGTATGGTCCAAATTAGACTAATTGGAACTTAAAACACTTAATCCCAGAATTTTTATTGAGATATTAAGGAAGTGGACTCTACTTTGTTGTTGATTTGAATCTGAAAGGAAATAAGTTGTGGCCACTGCAGCCTTTTAAGAATTTTTATTGAGATATTAAGGAAGCAGACTCTACTTTGTTGTTGATTTGAATCTGAAAGGAAATAAGTTGTGGCCACTGCAGCCTTTTGCAAATATGAGAAATCCCTTTGGGAATGGACCAGCATAAGGCAGAACTAAAGGAGAGACAGAGAAGGAGATTGGGTCTTGATGACCCTGTCTCAGATCTGCTCAAGGTGCACCTGAAATTAGAATTTCCCCTGGAGTTTTCTCTATGTGAGTCAATGCATTCTGTTTGGGTTCGGTTTTCAGTACCTTGTAACTAAGAGCCTACCTGGCCCAGGATCTCTCTGTCCTTGCCTCTGCTGTCCTCTGTCATCATTCCCTCACACTGGTCTGACAGTTTCTTTTCAGATCTCCTCGCCCCCGTGTTTCATGGCCTTTCTCACCTCTCATCTCTGCATTGCTGCCCATGTGAATTTCTTAAGTCTCATTTTTCCCTCCTTAAAATTCTATGGCCTTGGTATGAAAGCAGCAACTAAGTTGATCCAGAACAGCAGCAGTGTGATTTATTGTGACATGGCCACCTGGGTTTCCTTCTCTCCATTCTCTCCTCTGCTGTCAACCTTCCAGACCTGGGGCATGGCGGGAGGTAGGCACTGTGGTTTGCAGCTGAGTCAAGGTCGACTCATGTCCCCTCCAACAGCGTCATTGGTTCAATGTACAAAAGACAGAGTTGATCAGGGAGGATAAATGCGGATCAATTGACTGTTTTTAACACTGTTATTTGAAGTTGACATGAAAGTGTGCAAAACAACTATAATATCTGTGACATAATAAGAAATACATATGTTTTCTGCCCCCGGTTCCTGACGCAGAGCTTCTAAAACCCTCGTAATTTCCTGTGTTATAGGATGACAGGAGCATCTTACACAGAGTTCCCAAATCCCTTGGAATTTCCTGGATGATAGGAGTGTCTTTTGTTCTAATGAGGCAACTCTTGGTGGTCTCCTGGATAACTTCAGGATGGGGGCTGGTCACCAGAAAGACCAAGCCACAGTTAGAGCTTGGAACTTTCAACCTCATCGCCCATCCTCTGGGGAGAGGCGAGGATCTGGAGATTTAGTTAATAATTGATCATGCCTACATGGTGAAGCCTCCACAAAAATCCCTGAACTATGGAGTTTGGAGAACTTCAGGTTGATGAACACATCTACATGCCAGGAGAGTGGCACACCCCAGCTCCACAGGGACAGAACCCTTCCAGACCCTTCCGTACCTTAGCCTATATACCTCTTCATCTGGCTTTTCATTTATATTGTTTATAATATCCTTTACTATAACCTGGTAAATGTAAGTAAAATGTTTCCCTGAGTTCTGTGAGCCATTATAACAAATTATCTAATGAGGTAGTCATGGTAAGCTTCCATTTATGCCAAATCAGACAGAACTGCGGACAACTGGGGGACCCACTACCTGCAACTGACATCTGAACTAGAGGACAGTCTTGTGGGATTAAACTCTTAACTTGTGGGGTCTGTGCTAACTCTAGGTAGTGAGCGTCAGAATTAAATTAAATTGTAGGACACCTAGTTGGTGTCTGCAGAGAATTAGAAAATCAACTACAATGTATATTGAAAAGTTAAAATAATAATAATAAAACTT
>NW_007790933.1:0-563 GCF_000696425.1 Galeopterus variegatus
TACCACATGTTCTCACTCATTGGTGGGAGCTAAAAAATAAACAAAGTAATTCACCCACATAAACACAAAAAATATAAACGTGAGGGGGGGAAGAAGGTATAACAACTATACCTTTTGGAAGTTGTTACAACAAGCAAACGGAAAGGACATTCTTGGGTGGGAGGGGAGTGAGGGAGGAGTGAGGGAGGTGTCGATGGTGGGCAATAATAATCATATACATTGTATACTGACAAAATAAATATTTAATGAAAAAAAAAAAGAAAAGAAAGCCTGCCCATTTACAATAGCCACCAAAAAAATAAAATACTTAGGAAATGAGCTAAGGATGTGAAAAATCTCTATAATGAGAACTACAAACCACTCCTGAGAGAAATTAGAGAGGATACAAGAAGATGGAAATACATCCCATGCTCCTGCATTGGAAGAATCAATATACTGAAAATGAGTATACTACCCAAAGTAATATACAAATTCAATGCAATCCCCATCAAAATTCCTATGACTTTTCTCTCAGAAATGGAAAGAACCATAGGAATTTTGATGGGGATTGCATTAAATTTGTA
>NW_007790933.1:1563-1930 GCF_000696425.1 Galeopterus variegatus
TCACTTATTGGAGGGAGCTAAAGGTGAATGAATCAATTCACACACATACACACACACACACACACGCACAGAATAATAATTAAATAAATAAATCGGGGGGGGGTAGAGGAACATATACCAACCACAATTTTTTTGAAGTTCTTACAACAAGCAAATGGAGGGGACACGCATGGGTAGGAGGTGGGAGAGGGAGGCGGGAGTGAGGATTCGGTGATGGGATATAATAATCAACTACATTGTATATTGACAAAATAAAGAAATAAAAATAAAAATAAATAAATAAAATAAATAAATAAATAAATATAAAATAAATGTGATACACCATATTAATAAAATCAAACACAAGGACCATATGATCATATCCATT
>NW_007790934.1:0-200 GCF_000696425.1 Galeopterus variegatus
CAGGAGTGTGTCCCAGCTCCAGCCGATCAAGACAGAGCCTCACCTCTTCCCTCTGTCTTTTTTTCTCTCTGGATCCCAGTGGATCAGATGGTTCCCACACACACTGAGGGTGGGTCTTTCCTTACCCAGGCCACTCAGACTCTCACACTAATCTCTGCTGGAAACACCCTCATGGACACACCTGAAGAGAGATCTTTACC
>NW_007790934.1:1366-1930 GCF_000696425.1 Galeopterus variegatus
AAGCTGGAATACCTGGGGCCTCATGAGGCAGAGACTGAGGGTGAGGAGGAAGAGGGTGGGTGCCTGTGAGGGTTTGGGGAGGGGGCTGGGCTGGGCCACACAGAGCAGAGTTTCCAGAAGCAGGATGGGGACAGGGGCACTGAGTACTCAGAACAATCATGCAGTGTTGTGCAGTGTGGGGAGACTTCCTGAGGCTGGGTCTCTGGACTTGGGCTTCTCAGAAAGACATTGTCATTGGAAGAGATATAGAAACCCACGTTGATATTTTCAATTGTTTTCTCTCCAGTTCCAGCTTCCACCCAGGCTGAACATCTGTCCCAAGAGCTACTGCTTTGTTCAGCTCTAGCTCCAGCTCCAGCTCCACCTCCACTGCCAGAGGCAAAGCGAGAGCAAGATCCAGAGCCCAAGCCAGAGCAAGAGGTAGAGCAGGAAGAAGATCCAGAGCAAGTGGTAGAGCAGGAGCAAGATCCAGAGGAAGTGGTAGAGCAGGAGCAAGATCCAGAGGAAGTGGTAGAGCAGGAGCAAGATCCAGAGGAAGTGGTAGAGCAGGAGCAAGATCCAGAA
>NW_007790935.1:0-1016 GCF_000696425.1 Galeopterus variegatus
TGGTTGGCCAATCTCCCCTTCAGGTGAGTGGGCAATCGGAGTCCCAATGTCCCTTTTGGCACTTGGGGCATGGAGTGGTGGGTGGTCTGGGCGAGGGGCATGTCCACGACCAGTGACCTTCTTTCCCACATTTGAAGCATGCCCGGGGGGGTGGGGTTTGGAGGCGGAGGGCCCAGAACAGCGTCCAGGAGAAGGTCTGATTATCTGGGCCAACATCTGAAAATTGGCCAGGTCAGCCTTTTGTTTTCGTCGTTCTTTTTCCTCCTCCCTATTGTGGAAAACCTTAAAGGCCACTGATAAGATCTCGGTCTGTGGAGTAGCGGGGCCCTGTTCCAGTTCTCTTTAATTTAGTTCTAATGTCGGGGTAGGCTTGAGCCAAAAAGTATGTCATGAGGACATAGCGTCCCTCCTCTGAGGAGGGATCCAGGTTGGTGTATTGCTGGAGAGCCTGAGTTAGTCGATTGAGGAACTCAGATGGAGTTTCCTCCTTTTTATGGAGAATTTCTTGGACCTTTTGGAAATTAACAACTTTGCAGGCAGCTTTTTTAAGACCTGCTATTAGGCAGGAGGCAAATTGGTCTCGTGCTTGAATACCCTAGATTGTATTATAATCCCAATGTAGATCCTGCTCAGGAACTACATGTGGGCCGGTTGGGAAGGCGGGATTAACGCAATGGTTTTCATCTGCATGAGCTTGGGCTGCATCCCAGACGCGGCGGCGCTCTTCAGGAAGGAGGGTGTTAGCCAGTAGCATGTAAATGTCATGGTGGGTGTGACTGTAGGCCTGGAGAACCCATCCTTAACGTAAGTGGTAGGATCGGTGGTAAACGATCCTAATTTTCTCTCTAATTGAGTAAGGTCTGGTAGTGAAAAGGGAACATGTACCCTAACAACCCCTTCAGCACTAGCTACTTCATGGAGAGGAGCCATGGTAGAGGGAGGGAGGAGTCCCTGGGGGAACGAGTTATGGGGGGGCTGAAAGAGGCAGAGGGGGAGGGGGAAGGAGGGAGAGCGGA
>NW_007790936.1:0-209 GCF_000696425.1 Galeopterus variegatus
ACACCATGCCAATGGTTGCGATCCCCTTACCAGTCAAAAAAAAAGAGCACTTTTTATTATGATATACAGTACATGAAATCTAACATTTTAATCTTTTTTAAAGTTACAGATCATGGGCCAGCCCAGTGGTGCACTGGAGAGTGCGCCGCTTGGGAGCGCAGCGGCGCTCCCGCCGAGGGTTCAGATCCCATGTGGTGACTGGTTCCCGC
>NW_007790936.1:1186-1930 GCF_000696425.1 Galeopterus variegatus
GACCGGTTCCCGCTCACTGGCTGAGCGTGGCGCGGGCGCAACACTGAGGGTTGCAATCCCGTTACCGGCCAGTAAAAAAGACAAAAAGGAAAAATAAATAAATAAAGTTACAGATCAGTAAAATTAAACATATTCAAATTAACTTGCAACTATCACCAGCATACATCTGCAAAATGTCTTCATGTTCTGCAAATAAAATTTGTACTTGCCAAACACTAAATCCCTATTTTCCTATACCACAAGCACTGACAAGCACCATTCTAGTGTCTACATCTATGATTTTTTTTTTACTTTAGAAAACCACATATAAGTGCAATCATACCATATTTATTTTCTCATGACTGGCTTATTTCATATAATGTTTTTGAGCTTCATCTGTGTGGTAGAACTTTCCAGATTTTTTTTTAAAGGTCAATAGTATTATTATACACATACACCACCTGTTGTCTATCCATTCATGCACCGGTGGTCTCTTGGGCTGCTTCCACCTTTTGTCCATTGTGGATAATGCTGCTGTGAACGTGCAGGTGCTTATGTCTGGTTCAGTCTCGGCTTTCACTTCTTTGGAGATATACCTAGGAGCAGAACTGATGGGCCACATGATAATTCTGTGTTCAGAAATCTCCATAACATCTTCTGCATTTTACATTTCCACCAGCATACATTAAAATTGCAGTTTCTCCACTTCCTTCACAACAGCCGTTTTTTGGATTTTTCTTGTACAGGCCATTGTAATGGTTGTAA
>NW_007790937.1:0-1929 GCF_000696425.1 Galeopterus variegatus
CTTAATCACATATGCAAAGTCTCTCTTGCCATTTA
This sequence comes from Galeopterus variegatus, assembly GCF_000696425.1. Classification (NCBI taxonomy): domain Eukaryota; kingdom Metazoa; phylum Chordata; class Mammalia; order Dermoptera; family Cynocephalidae; genus Galeopterus; species Galeopterus variegatus. The sequence goes on from NW_007790937.1 coordinate 36, forward strand.
AGGTAACATATTCACAGGTCCTGAGATTAGGATGTGGATGTCTTTTGGGGTGGGGGGCATTATACTACCCACCACGTATTTATTTTTACTTTTGTTCATCAGTCTTGAAATTGAACTCATTGGAGATTTTTCTTGAAAGCTACCTTCTAAAGGAAATATCTAATAATTCCCTTCAGTCTTTCTTCTCTGCTCATGTTGTGTGCTGTTGTCTTTCTGAGATAATTTTCGTGTCCTTTTTTATGCATCTGAGTTATTTATGTACATTTATGTCTCTCCCACTTAATTGTTATCTCATTGAAGGCAGAGAGGCTCTATGTAATTTATATCTTGAACTACTAAATTACCTCAAAATTTTGCCTTGACATGAGTTATTATGTGTAAAAATATTTATTGAATTTTACTTCACAGATAATTATTAGTTGTTTTAAAGGAAAGGAACTTAATATTTTCAGAAATTTGTTTGTAGGATGAGAATGCATTTCAGTATATGTATTTGGAATCATGATGTCCTGTTGACAGTTATTTGAGTTAATTTGTAAGTTAGCACCTGGCAGGTAAGTGGAATTCATTCTCTAATAGTTTTCTAAAAGTTGATTAATGGAGAGCAGTGTAGGGGACATGAGGCCTCTGTGTGGGGGGAGCACGAGTCATGAATGTCTGTTTGTATGTGTGTTGAACATTTTTGGTGGACATTCCCTGGAACTGATGTTCAGAGTCATATATGCTCCTTATTTTTGATAATTAGTGGAATCTAGAAAAGGCCTCTTGGTAAATATACTTAAAATGGGGACCAACACTTCATAGTAAAGAGTGGAAAGAAAAAGTGTTTGAATGGGACATTAACTTGAAAAATAATAAAAAAATTTATAACTTACAGATAATTTTTCAATAATGAAGAACTTATAAAATATTTTATGACCCAAAGACATAAATATGTAATTATTCATATTGCAGAGATAGCTTGCTTTCAAGTTGGTGTACTATTACCTGATTTTCCAATATGATCTTTGGAGAAGTTAGTGTAAGTTACTATAAAACTTCTTTGGTAATATTTTATCGTTCCTTTTAAAATAGGCTTAGAACCTGCCTGTTTCTTCATCCCCGCATTCTGATAGCCCAAGGAAAGGGGGCGTTTCTTGGCAGGCTGTTTGATACTGAGAAAGCAGTGGGCTTTGCAGTGTTGGAGTCTGGTCAGTACTGGAAAATATTGATTGGTTAAAAATATATTTTAAAACATATCTTTCATAGGAGTAATTGATATGAAGACAAGAAAATTTCTATGCTAAAATTTTGCGTTTAAATGAGCTCAGTCTTTTTGGCAGCATTTTCCTCAGGGTTTGTATCTCTGATTTTTCTTAATTCACTTACTTGGTAATTCTCAGAAATTGAAACTGTAACAGCAGCAGGTAGACTGCAGTCTTTAAAATTTCCCCCCTTTTTAAAAATTAACTTATTTTTTATTAGCATAGTCATTATTACAAATCATGATTTTTCTTTATGCCCTTTACCCAACCTGACCCTCCCCTGTCTTTAAGATGAAGTTAAGATCTGAGGCAGTGAGCTGGGGTGGATGGACTCTCATCTCCTGTGAGGTGAGGGAGGTGCGATGACGGGGCTCACTTATTCCTCCACGCTATCAGTGTGCCTCGTTGCCTTACAATTCCTTGTCTTTTGTGCTTTTCCCTTGAGAAGGTGAACTTTTGGGGAATAGGGACCAGATCTTGTAAATTGTTCTCTCAATGCCTACCTTAGCATGGGTATTTTAAAAAACCCTTAATGGGTGCTTTTGGGAGTGAATTGACTCCTTCCTAGGACTTGTTTTCTAGCATTTATCCCCAACTAGTGGTCCTATCTGGATGTATTCAGAAGAAGTCTTTTCCTTTATATGTTTTTT
>NW_007790938.1:0-1929 GCF_000696425.1 Galeopterus variegatus
GTGAGAGGTTAATTAATGCACACAAAAAAGCTAGACAGGAAAAATAACTTCTATTGGTGTATAGTCGAGCTAGGCATCTATAATTTATAATAATGTACTGCATGTTATCAAATGACTAGAAGAGGAGATCAAATGCCCTCATCACAAAGAAATGATTAAATTTTGTAATGATGCATATGCTAATTACCTTGATTTGATCATCACACATTGTATACATGTATCGATATTCAATTCTATACCCCACAAATATATATATAATCAATACATTTCAATTTTAAGAAAAAGTCCTTAGACAACAGGTGCTCTAGGGAGATACTGGGTGGGGGAGCAGGATGTTGTGGCCCCCTCTGATCTCTGCGGACAAATTGTGGGTTACAGGTGGCCCTCTCATACATGGCTCCTGAGAAACAGAATCCAGGTCAGATAGGCCACTTGTCTGAGCCCATAAGGCATTTCTTACTTTCTATGGAGACAATTGAAAAATTAGTAATACTCCATAGAAGGCCAGATCCTCACACCCACCAGTATCTCCCTGGGAAACTGTGTTCCCAGCTCTTTGGTGGCTGCTGGTGGGAGCAGCTGAAAGACTCTCTGAGCAGGCAGCGGGTACCCACCTGGCTGAAAGCATCCAGACTGACCCCGTTGTCAATGAGGAAGCGCCGCACTTCTTGGACTAGCTGGGTTTCTCCCAAGGCCACATGCACGGCTACACTGCCCTTGGTCTCCTGGGGGAGAGAAGAAAGGAAGAGGCCCCGTCAGCTGTCAGGCAGGTGATGAGTTTGCCCTCCTGTCACCCAAAAGACCAAGAGGAAGGCTTGGATGGGGATGGGCTCTGGCTTCCATGTCTCTCACAGTGAATCTGGGACCCCTGATCCCCTCCCCCTCCACTCTGGTCATCTGAGGTCTCTTTGCTGCTCCTCCCTCACTTGCTGACCTTGGCCTTGCCAGCTCCAACCCTGCACTCCCTCCCTCGTTCCGTTCAGTTCACTGACCAGCCCTTGCGGTCACAACCTAACCCCACCTGGTTTCACTGTTCCTCACAGCTACTGCGTCCACCACAGGGCACCCTGGTAATGTGTCAGTTTCTTCCTCCACTGGGAGGTGCTAGGAGAGCTTCCCAGTACCCAGAGAGTGAGGGTGGGGTGTGAGCAGCTGCAGCCTCTCCTTGCCTGCTCAGGTGCAGAGCTGCGTTACCCGATGCAGTGGCGACGAGCCACACAGAGCCATGAGCACTGGCAATGTGGCACGCCCAAACTGACGAGTGCTCCACGTGTACACACTGGATTTAGCGAGGAAAAAAGAAGGCAAACTATCTTGCCATTTCTTCAATATTGTACATATGTGGAAATGATAATATTTTGGATATACTGAATTAAACAAAATATATTATTAAAATTAATTTTGCCTGCTTCTTTTTGCTTTTTCAAAATGTGGCCACTAGGGCATTTACCATTACATAAGTGGCTTGTATTCTATTCCTAATGAGCAGAGCAACCTCGAGCGTCGAAAACAAGGGCCGACGACATGAAGAGGGGCTTATGGGCAAAACCAGCAGATGGCCTTCGTCGACTGGCTGAACACACACTCCCAGGTTCTGCCAAAGATGGACTCAGCTGCTAACTGGGCACACGTGCACTTTAAAAGAAGGTATGTGGATACAAAGCATACAGAGCTCTTTATATAAAATATATTTTGTATTTTATACAAAAGCAGTGTGTGTGTATGTATGTATATGTGTGTATGTATATATTACATGTATATACAGGTCCCTCACTCACGTGGTCAAACACTTGACTCTTGGTGGCATTGTACTTCTGTGCAATGGCATCAGCCACGGCATTCGGCCCCATGAACAGCGTATTCCAGTTGTGAGAGCTGAGAGGTAGAGGCAGAACAGGGAGGTCACACTGTGGCTGAATGAGGGAAACT
>NW_007790939.1:0-1929 GCF_000696425.1 Galeopterus variegatus
ACAAATTTGAATTTCATATAATTATCACATATTGCGAAATATTATTCTCCATTTGATATTTTCCCCCTACCATCAAAAAACTTAAAATCCATTCTTAGCTAACAGGCCAGATGAAAACAGGCAGCAGGCTGGATTTGGCCCAAGGGCTGTGGTTTGCCAACCCCGATATAGATGAATCTTGTACACTTAATGTCAAGCAAAACAAACGAGTCACAAAAGAGTATAGACTGCATGATCCCATTTCTAAAAAGAGCAAAGGTTACCTGAGGTCAGAGGTCATGAAAGAGATTACCCTTGGAGGCATGTGGACAGAAGAGGGCAGAAGAGGGATCCTAGGGCCTGGTAATGCTCTGTGCTCTGGATTTAAGTGTTTACTGGTTGGGTGTGGCTACTTTCTTGAGTTGTTCATTCATGATCTGTGCACTTTTCCATATGTATGTTGGACTTCAAGAGAAGTTTAGCAAGGTTTTACAATCAAGGTAGCTTCTAACACAACCAGATTCAAAAACAAGTGTAGAGAACCATAGCAATCCAATTAAATTAGCTATTAATCCTTCACTATGGCCAGGTATCAGCCGATGCTAGAGTATTCAGGAATATTTAATAATAAAAGGCAGATTGAAATTGTCTTCCTCTAGCTATTACTGTTCGCTTCTAGGTTAAGACGTATTTCATGGTTTAAGAGACGGTGCTACCATTAGAACCTGGCCAAGTTATTTTCCAAGGTGTCTGTGGGAAAATATGATACCTAATTCCCAGCGATGTCTCATATGGAAATCTGCCATCGATACTATTAACATAAACAGCATCTGGCAAAACACGTGGCCTTCATCCTGCAGCAATACCTGCGCTGGACCCTTGCAAAGGAAAAAGGCCAGGCCTGGCTTCCATTTGATTTTGAGAGAATATTCAGTTAATTATTTTTTCTCACGATCAGCAGCTGAGTCTCACTGAAATCCATGCTTGTAATTATCGCTGTAATTATTATTTTAATACAAATCAGCAACTTATCAAAATATTACACTCTAGATGCTGCCTCTCCACTGCAAGACTATGGATGGAGGGGGGATACTGTCACCTCTGCTCTGCTCCATTGGGGAAAGGGGTGGGAACCCCAGCCAGACTGCCAGCCTCACAAGTGCTCAAGTTCACAGTCATTTTCATGCCCGTCTTCTCTTTAGATGGCAAGTCACATTCTGCATATCACATCACGATTTGGCTTTGGGCGACTCACTCATGGCAGGGTCTCACTGGTTCAATCTGTGCAATGGGCAAACAGTGCCAACTTCCTTGCAGAGCCACTCTACCTGAGCTAAAATTCCAAGTCTACTGCTCTGTGACTTTGGGCAGTTCCTTACTCTCTCTATCCTTCCGTTTCCTCATCTATAAACGGAAATAATATCAACAGCCACTTCATAAATCTGTAATGGTTAAATGTTATAACCCGTGAGATGCTGCTTAGCACAGTGCAGGGCACATAGTGACATTCATAGATAATAGCAATTATTATAATTATTATTTTGAGAATTGTAAACTCAAATCCCAACAGCAATCTTGCAAGTAACACAAATAAGCAAAGTGGACTGGTGGACCCTGTGGCAAATGGAGCTCAGAGGTTCCCATGTATGGGGTGCACTCACATCTCCCCTCCCTCAAATTGTTACTCTTTGGGAATGAAGACCAGAGTTTCAAATTTTTTAGTAAGAGCCCCAAATTAGACTTCTATTTGAAATCACTGATTTTGGCTATTAATATAAGATTTTTACTTTTTACTTTTTTTTTTTAATTAAAAAAGGAGGAGGAGGAGGAAGAGAAAGATCCTATGCTGCTATTATTTCATCTAACCCAGACCAGACCCACAAAGAACTAGGTTTACTTCTGGTTTACATATCCACTTTCTAGTGCCCACTTTTGTTGGAAGGTTATATC
>NW_007790940.1:0-741 GCF_000696425.1 Galeopterus variegatus
CTCTCCAGGGTGTGTTGGGCTTGTCTCCTACTGGCTTGCAAGAGTGGATTGTTAAATATTCAGGAATTTTTTGAGCTGGTTTTAAACTGTTAGTAAGTTGAAATTGGCCATAGTGGGAGTATTTACACCATGGAAATCAATAAATGCTGCAAATCAGGGATTTGGGGTTTTGTTTTTGCTCTTGTTTTTTGAGAGCCTGTTTGTCCACACACCTGTCTGTGCACTGAGTTAGCCTGACCTGAATTAGTGGCACAGCTGTCACTCACCAGTATTTTGACATTGGACAAGCTGTATGATATCTCTAAGACTCGGTTTCCTTATCTATAACATGGGGATGATAATTACAGCTTCATGGGGTTATTGTGAAGATTAAATGACCTAATGTTTATAAAGTGCTTAGCACAGTTCACACATAGTAAGTGTTCAATAAAAGCAGTTACTAGTGGTCGTAGTAGCAATAGTTAGTATCATTCCCTGGCACTCGGCTAGTGCATTCTTTCATTCAGTTTAGTTTAGTATGCTTTTTCCTTATTCCACAAAGAATTTGGGACTTGAAAAAGCACAAGCCATAAAGTAGAAAATATAGATAAAAAGTCAGGGACAGGGAAAATTAAAATTACAATACAGGGTCGGCCCGGTGGCGCACTGCTACAGTGCACCGCTTGGGAAGCGCAGCGGCGCTCCCGCCCGAGGGTTCGGATCCCACATACAGACCGGTTCCCGCTCACTGGCTGAGCGAGG
>NW_007790941.1:0-1929 GCF_000696425.1 Galeopterus variegatus
GGGGCCTTGGTGTTATCAGCACCGCACTCTCCCGAGTGAGCCACGGGCCGGCCCAAAACAACCATAATTTTAACTTGACAAAAGTGAATGTCAGAAAAAGAAGCAGCTATTCCTAAATATACACATTTCAGTTCTCTTCATTTTTGCACTGTGTAGTTACAACTTGTAAGAATATTGTTCACACTACTACTGTCTACAGTGAGACAAGATAGAAGGAATAACTAAGACTTGAGTTCAAGAAAATATTAAGAAATTTTTTTCGTATGAATTAATCGAACTATAAGCACCGGAATATGGACTGAATTAGACTGAGTTTATCTGTCTTCTTAACAAAAACAGAACAGTTATTATTTATCCATTGTCCTAAAACATAAGCATCTGTGAATTAAGCTAATAGGCAAACCCCAAAAGGCCCATAGTTAGGAGACTTGAGTAAAGAGAATATCTGTCTAATTCATTTGTTGGAATGGGATATAAGAAATGGTCTTGTAATATAACAAACTGGTTAACTAAAATAATTGAAGAACGAGAGGCTCTGTTTTACTGTTAATTATGTGGGTCCTAAATAAAGTGACCTTTTATATAGAGCACATTAGCCTTTGCCTGTATTGAAACTTTGTGCAGTAGCATCTCAGTCCTCTCTTTCTTTCTTGGGTAGTAAAATGTTGTATATACTAAAATTTCTCTTTTAATCCAAGTTTGCTCTTTAAAAACATACTACATTGTTTTAATCTTAAAATGGAATATCTTTCTCTATCAGACATCAGTATCTAGCATACCATATGCTTTGCTAGTCTTTCTCCCCCCAGTGGAATGTGAGCTAGGTGAGGGCAGGACTTCTGTTCCCTTGTTCAGTGCTGTATCCCTAGCACCCAAGAATAGTGATTGACATATAGTAGGTGTTTGGTCAATATTCATTAAACAAATAGGTGAATCTAAGACATTAGTCCATTTAAAAATAAACTACAGTATAATATTTTTTAAAGAATGATCTTATTGTGTTGCACAGTCATCATGTTTTTCATAGTGTCTGATTGTCCAGGATAATAAATAGAAAAAAATGTGAGCAGTTTATCTATATAGGTAGTAATTGCAGTTCATGCCTTGGACCTTATTTCAGTAAATCCCTGAAATTAGCTCGTTATCCTACTCTCTTCCTACAAATTAAATGCCATAACAATAACAAAAATCTGGCCACTGGAATTAAGTTAGTTGGGTTTCAGTTTAATAAAATTGCAGTATAATTAGAAGATCAAGATGTACTTTTGATTGTTATTTTCTTGAGTCCTTATTTATATATAGTAATATTGTATATTATTGCCTTGGCTGTAAATCAATAAAATATTATTTGATGAAAGACGGAAGAAAATGGATTAAGATTAAACAGAAAAGGAACATTGCTTTGAGGCAATGTGACCACTATTTTCTGTTAAAAGATAGAAGTACAATACTTCATTATTTATGGCAGACTCAGTATAGAGGTAAGCTCTGGGCCTGAATTAGGTTAATACTTGTTAACTGCCCTTGTTAGATGATCCTACCTGGGACAGACTTTATCTGGTCCTATCTCTTCTCATCTCTTTCCTGAAGAAAAGTCTTCTGCCTAGTCTAAGAAAGGCATCAGGATAAAATTATATTTACAATTTTAAATGATTGATTTTATCAAACTCAATGCATCAGTGGTTTAAAAACCTTCTAACTAGTTTGTGTGTCCCTCTGCTCTGCTTTAAAAATAGTATAAACAAAAAGGCTCTTAAAATAATTAGATGAGAAATGACTTGGAGACTAGGAAAGGGTTTTCATTCTGAAAAGATTTGGACCTGCTTACAATAGCTGATGTTTCCTTAGAGGACTGTGATTTGGGGCACTACACCTTTTTTCCCAAGCTCAAATTTATAAACTCTTCGTCCGAACAAAAAGCTTGGTTAT
>NW_007790942.1:0-1929 GCF_000696425.1 Galeopterus variegatus
TTGCCGGACACGGAAAAAAGACAAAAAAAATAAATAAATAAAAAAAATAGTAAATATCATCTTATACCATTTCTTGAGGAATATAATGATCCCAGTGAACACTGCAGCTTGGTCTTGATGAATAGTCTACATGTAACTTTGTATGGCCCCTGTGGATATTTTCCTTATACAAAGTTTATGACTCAACATTATTTCTATATTGAAAAAAATGGCAGACTGACAAGAGAAATGACAATATGGCCCATCATGCACACAGGATTTATTAATTAACAGCAAAGTAACCCCATATTGCTTACCACAGACCTATACAATCAATCAAAATGATAATTATGCAAAAAGAAAAGTATAAGATTACTAAAGTGTAGGGTAAAAAAACCCCTTGCTATTTCTTTTTTTGTCCTTTTTGAGACCGGCCGCACTGCGCTCAGCCAGTGGGCGCTGTGAACGCACCAGTCATTCCTATATAGGATCCGAACCCGCGGCGGGAGCGCTGCTGCGCTTCCAGCCCCGCACTCTCCCAAGTGCGCCACGGGCTCGGCACAAAAACCTTGCTATTTCTGAAACCTTAATTGTGAATAAGATCAAGTAATTTATTTGATCAAGTAGGTCAAATCAGTTTCTTAGTTATCTACATTCTTTTAAATAAAAATATATTTACTATTTTAAGGTATCTCTTTTGTTCCCAATGAAATCAAACTTCCCCATCAAAGAATGCCTTTCAGAACTGTTAAGAAAAACCATTGAGATCTAATCATTGTTATGTGGCAAAATGTGAAAGGTTACACATCCTGATAGGGAATGCTCTGCAATATTTTACCTCACTGTTGTCACCAAGGCATTATAAATTAGCATCCTGGCAAAGTGCGTGATGTCTTACACTTCCCAAAAAGCACTCTTTAACTGTAAGCTGATATTATATAGATGGAATGATTGATTTTTATTTCTAATTAGAAAATGACACAAGGTAATGACACCCAAGAAATTTCTTCAACAGAAGCAGCCCCTCATCTTATCCACAGCTAAAGAAATTGTACACGTCTCATATCATATGAAAGTGTACATATCCAAGCCATATATGCCAAGTAGCATAAAATGGTTAACTCTTGAAAAATCTACATTATCAATTAACAAGATCATAGAGTAAAGATGTTATGACTTATAATTTTATAATAATTTGAAAACCTGGCGTGTATGTGTATTTGTGTACCTGTGCAGGTTGGGGGAGGTGTTTGTTTTGGTTTTTTGATTATTTTTGTGGTTTTATTTTATTTTTTTTTTCTTTTTTGTTTTTTTTGGAGGTTTTTTTTTTTTTTTTTTTTTTTTTTTTTTTTTTGGGGTTTTTTTTTTTTTTTTTTTTTTTAGCCTGCAGTATTTGTAGGAAAATGGGAAGAATGATATTTTTACAACCAGTGCAACAAGCCAAGTAATGTGTAACTTACCAGAATCTCTAATGTCTTTAGGGACCTGGTCAATAAGTTGCCAGGAAAACAGAACCAAAAGCAAATAGTCCATGAGGTAACAGAAGAAGACAACATGCTGAATTAAATAAGTTCATAATTTATCTCTGATACCTGCTCTTTTTCTAAATATTTTCCTGATGGTTTTCTATTTTTTATCCTTTTACATAGTTAATATGCATCTTCTTTCAGAGATGAAACTTTTAAAAATTATTTTGTGCAAATACAATAAAACCAGAAAATATACACTGAATCAAATGTGTCAGCTTTTGAGTTTTTTTATTATTATTTATTAAAATTTAGTTTTAAATCTCTAGTTCTATCACACAGGCTTATATACAGTTTATGGAAAAGTGGCAATTCATTGTTTGTCATCATAAAGCAGGTAATATCTTGAGAGGCACATTTACATGAAACAAAAATAAGGCATGCAAAGGGGCCGGCCTGGTGGCGCACTGCTACAGTGCGCCGC
>NW_007790943.1:0-288 GCF_000696425.1 Galeopterus variegatus
ATTTCCCTGAGCATCAGTTTTGGATCTACATTCATTTGCCCAATGTTTTCCTCTCTTACATCATGGGCAAATTCCAGGAGGCTTGGTGACTACAGCTTTTGTCTGGTATTCCTGACAGTTTTTAGCAAAATGACCAGGCTTGCCACATTTAAAGCAACATTTATTATTTTGGCCTTTATTAGCTAAAAAATCCTTTACTGTTTGTCCACTGAGGGCTGTGGCCATGGCTAAACCTTGTTGATAAGAGGAGCCAATGTCCGAGCAAAGACGAATATATCCTTGAAGGTC
>NW_007790943.1:1288-1929 GCF_000696425.1 Galeopterus variegatus
TATATAGGAGAAAGCAGGCATGCTGCAAAGGGTCTGGAATGTAAAGATATGATAATATCTTGAGGAGAGACAAAGACAGGACATTCAAAGTAAAGGTTGCCACCCAGAAACTTTATGGTTAAATACTTTCTAGAGAAGGATAAAAGGTCACTTGCAAATTAACTTGCATAGGCAGGAGCAATCAGATTCTGGCATAAAGATATCGAGGCAGATATCATGAGCAGATTGTCACGTAGGAGCGGTCTCACAAGAAGGGATGTACGGATTCAGGCCCCCAACATCGAAGGAATTCATGCACTCCCATGTTCATCACAGCTCTATTTACAATAACCAAGATATGGAACCAAACTAAATGTCCATCGACGAATGGCTGGATAAGGGAAATGTGGTACATGTAGGCAATTTAATACTACTCAGCCGTAAAAAAGAATGAAATTCTCCCATTCACAGCAGCATGGATGAGCTTGGAGAAAATTATGTGATGTGAAATAAGCCACACACAGAGGAAAAAACACCACATATCCTCACTCGTAAGTGGGAGCTAAGAGAGAAGGAAGGAAGGAATAAAGGCCACTGTGGTGCGTTGGACTTGCAGAAGGAGAGAACAGAACTAAGGTTGCCAGGGGGAGGGGTAAGGGGAG
>NW_007790944.1:0-1928 GCF_000696425.1 Galeopterus variegatus
CAGAGGACCCACACTGGGGAGAAGCCCTATCTTTGCAGGGAGTGTGGGAGGGGCTTTAGCTGTAAGCCACTCCTCACCCAACACCAGAGGACCCACACTGGGGAGAAGCCCTATCTTTGCAGGGAGTGTGGGACGAGAGCCTTCAGTAACAAGTCAGGCCTCATCCGACACCAGAGGACCCACACTGGGGAGAAGCCCTATCTTTGCAGGGAGTGTGGGAGGGGCTTTAGCCAAAAGCCACACCTCATCCGACACCAGAGGACCCACACTGGGGAGAAGCCCTATCTTTGCAGGGAGTGTGGGAGGGGCTTTAGCCAAAAGCCACACCTCATCCGACACCAGAGGACCCACACTGGGGAGAAGCCCTACCTTTGCAGGGAGTGTGGGAGGGGCTTTAGCCAAAAGGCAACCCTCATCCAACACCAGAGGACACACACAGGGGAGAAGCCCTATCTTTGCAGGGAGGGGCTTTAGCCAAAAGCCACACCTCACCCGACACCAGAGGACAAACGCAGGGGAGAAGCCCCAGCAGTAAAATCACATCTCAACAGAGAGTGATGTGGCCACCACACACCTCCACGCCCCAGCACTGAGGGGGCTTCAGAAAATTTCTTTTGACCTCTTGCCTTCCCAGGAGTGTAGAAACAGATGTAACCGATCAAACACACCCTCCACTCTCATGACCAGAGACGAGGCAGAAAATGTGGGGGCTGGGGGTTCCTTAAGGGCTCACGGGCTATGGACAGGTACAGATCCTCTCCATGTCCCACACGGCTCCGCTCCATGTTCTTCTGGCATCCTGTTCCAATAAACGTTGTTCCCACACAAACCTGCAGCACGGGCTCTATTCCTCGTCCCCAGTTCCGAAGGCGAGAGAGTCCGGGAGGCCACGGAGAACTCAGACTCTCAGCCGGGTCTCACGGGAACCAAGTCCCACTTAAATCACCACCTGGGCCCAGGGAGAGAACCAGGGGAGGAGATGGAGACAGAGATGGTCCGGGAGGGGCCTGCCTCCACCAGCGCCCCCTTGGCCTCTCCCGTTAACCCCATCTCTGTAGCCTCAGAGGTGGAAGCCAGGCAGGGGCGCGAGTGGGAACTCAAGAGACAAGGAAAAGGAGTCAGGAAACCAGTTCCCCAAGGCCCCAACCTCTTCTCTGTGGGTCCAGTCATCAGGCCGGGTATCAGTTATCATAGCAGAGGGGTCAACTGCAGCCCCAGGGTCTGGGGCACGTTTACAGAGCAGGGCTTCAGTGATGGGGTGGGTCCTAACCCTGTAATAACGGAGCCCTCCCCAGCTGTGGGCTCTCGGTCCCTCCTCCTCCAGCTCCTGCAAACAGTGCGAGGGGGGAGGGGGAGACGACTGGGGTCTGGGTCTGAGGCTGCCAGACATATAATTTGGGTATGCTCCTGGGTAGGTCATCACCCCCAGCCCCAAATGTTCCACCTGTAAAATGAAGTCTCTGAAATCGGGGAGAGGGAGGCGGGGCCTGGAGAAGGGAAGGAGTCATGGGGCAAATCTGCCTGGTCAGGGACTCAGGAGGAGAATGCTCCAGGAGGTCATAGATGGATGGAGTCATGGGAGTAACACTATGGGGACTCCACTGTGACCTGTCTGAAGCTGGGGAGCATGGGATGGGGTATAAAAGGCTGGTGTCCAGGGCCAGGGTTCCACAGAGGAGCTGGGGGGAGATGGGGATGGCACCCCCTCCTCTGCTCCTCCTCCTGCCCCTGTCCCCTCTTGGGAGTGAACCCTCACACAGAGAAGAAAACCAGCTCACTGCACAGACTGAGTGTGTCTTCAGTGGGAGGCCGGCGGGCACTGGGGAGAAAGCTACTGATCCTGTGCCAGGTGGGCTCCGAGCATCGAGGGCACCGCCCAACATGGAGGCCCCATGGGTCTCAAGGCCCTGTCCAGGCACAGCTCCAGG
>NW_007790945.1:0-1928 GCF_000696425.1 Galeopterus variegatus
TCTTGGCAGAGATTTCTAGTTGCCTGATCCAATATCCATTTTCCCCCTTCTTCTACTAGGGAATCCCAGGTTTTAGCAGCACATATGACCTAATGGAATAAAGACTTTATTTACAAGCCTCCCTTGTAGCTAAGTGTGGTGATATGATGGGAATTCTTCTTTTAGCTGCACACATGACCTAATGGAATAAAGACTTTATTTACAAGCCTCCCTTGTAGCTAAGTGTGGTGATATGATAAAGTCGTGGCTAAAAATGCTATATGGAACATCTGGGAAGTATTTTTAAAGACAGAGAGATATACCTTGCCCTGCCCGATCCATTCTTTGGTCTTTCTGATGGTTGGAATATTACTATTATCTCCTGAAATGTTATGTTTTAACATAAAGCAAAACACTAGGGATGGATCTCTGATGATGGCAAAGTCACTGTTCCAACAATGAGCTCTCCTCCCCAAACTTTATTTACATGAGAAAAATAGAAGATTGTGTCTTAGTCACTATTATTTCAGGTTCAGTCACATCCAGTTGAACCTAATCCTGATGAATATGGATCTCATGCACTAGTCCTGTGTGCAGTGATCATTGCATTATAATTATTGCTGACTTTTTGGTATTGTCTTACATGCCATCAACAATGCTAGTGTTAAGATCCTCAGTGGCCTAAAACATATGCAATAAAATCACTATATGTCCACTATTATATTTGAGGCCTTTGATTGGCCTACATGTACTCTAAAATTGAATAAACGTTATTACTTTTGGTTAGATGGTTTGAGCTGTTCACATACAATTTCACTTTTCTATTATGTAAAACAGCAATAGTCTATTTCATAATATTTTGGGGAGAATAACATGAGATGATATTAAAAAAAATCTTGCATGATTTCCATGAAGTAAAAAATAGCTATCATTATTTTTGTGATGGTGGTGGTTGTGGAGATTCATAGCTAATTTTTTAATAATGATTTGTTTCTCAATTGATCACATGGCAGATATAAACACTGGGGAGCCATATAGTTTCATAAAAGGAGAAGTGATGACTTGGTTATGAACGTATATGTGTTCTCATTATCACCTTCAATTCTCACCCTTCTGCAGGTGAGACCATGCTCCAGCTGCAGGGCCAGGTGCCTTATTCAGAGTGGTTCATGCTCACGAGTTGGCTCAGAGGACCTCATGCTCACAGCCACAGTGATTGGTCCAGAAATAGGCACATGCACATGAACCAGGTAGTCCATTCAAAATACTAACGAGGGATATTTTTTTGGCAGGAGGAGAGGGTAGTTAGGAGAAATCACTAATCATGGCCAAATAATCAGCCTCTGGGAGGCACTATATACCCTATGTGGGTAAAGCCCATCGTCAGCAAAAGAGAGTGAAGCTATGTGCAGAGAAAATAAAAGGTGTGGGAATGACTAAGACAGAGACAGACAGACAGACAGTCACAAAGTACTGGTATTTATCAGGCCAATGGTTCCAAGTACTTTTTTAAACCAGCTTCACTCTGACTTTCCCAAGTACATAAGCTGAAAATTTTTCCTGTTTTGCTCAAACTATTTGCGTTGAGTTTCCAACACTTTAATTAAATGAGTCCCGTCTATGTTGATGAGGAATTAGATCAGAAAAATAGAGCTATTGAGAAATGTTGGATGAATCTCATTAAGTGAAAGACAAAATGGATTAGCATATTGTGATTTTGTATGTATGTATGTGTGTGTGTGTATATATATATATATGTATATATAGTTTGTGTGTGTAAGATAGATCATAAAAACATAAGCACACCTAGTAGAAACAATGTTACCTTTTCCAATTTTGATATTTAGATTTTACCATATTTTCTAATACTTACTTATTCAACTAGCTAAAATATCAACATGGAAGCCACACATTTTAATTTCTATCAATCAATTTATCCAATAGCCTGA
>NW_007790946.1:0-1928 GCF_000696425.1 Galeopterus variegatus
TTCCTGGCTTGGAGGGGTTGAGGGACAGATGAGCTTTGAAGTCACAACAACCATAAACCTGTGTCACGTGGTGCCCTTGCCTGGCTGGAATGCTTTTCAGGAAGAGGCCATATCATGGGGACGGGCAGGGGGCTTGACCAGTTGCTGCAGATCAACACGTTCTTGCTCTTTTTTCCTGTTTCTCAACCCCCAGTGCAACATGAACTTTTGAATTGCATATTATTCCTCATTATTTTATGGAACCAAAATAGCATAGCGTGTGTTTCCTTTACTCAAAATCTGAGACTATTTGGAAAGCAAATAAATAGTTAGAGTAGCCTCCTGGGTAATTTGAATAAAACGCAGTGCCTGAGAGATTCTTTTAAATGGAAATGGAAAATCGTTATTCACTTCTGACCAGTTTCCATTTTCATTTTCTCTTTAATTACTGAGCTTCCTTTCTCTGAAATCAAGTCTCTAAAACAGACCTTAGTTATCCATTTTTAACTGTAGGAAGGTTTATTATTCAAAAAGCAGCTAGTAATCCGGAATAGATGTTATTTTGTTCATATTTTAAAGGGTTAGTCAGAAACATTTCTTCCAATGGGAATGTTTTGTACAAAAAGGCTCTAGTCCAAAAGGTAAAAAGCTGAAAAAATATTTAAAGTAAGTCTATAACAGAGGAAGATGACTAAATGTTTTAAAATCTTTAGTAGCACAATCCCCATGGAGTAAATGGATTAAATTAACATGATTAGAATAGAAACAAACTTTGCATTCGTGCATCATCTATATTTCCAAGATCTCTTTTTGCTTTATATTATAAATAAATGATACCTCTAATGTAAGTACTCTTAAGCCCACTTTGTCTTAAAAATGCATCTTAAAAATATGCACTCTTTATATGCTTCCTTAGAAATGATTTTCTTTGTAAAATGAGCCTTTTTTGACATATAGCCTTAACTACAGAACTATGTCTATCGTAAGGTGTAAAAGCATCATCTTTTCCCCTTTAGTTCTCATAGCCTGGTTGATAAGGTTTGTTTGCCAAAGAACCTTAGGAAATTATTTCTGGAAGCGTTTAAGAGCGGGAGAGATCTTTATCTCTCATTCATGGTTCTAACATGGTTCTGCCTAAAGGAAAAGGTGAGATATAGACCCCAAGGTGTCTTTGGAAAAGTGATGATGAAAATTAGCTGTAGACATGTTATCCAGGTGTTGGTGGTACCTGTTGGTGGAGGAACAGCCAGAGAGAAATCAGAACCAGAGCTCAGCAGAGAGATCGGGACTTACATATTGGGACTCATCCATGCAGGAATGATGGTTAAAATTGTGAAAGTGAGACATCCAATAAAAGAGAAGAGGACCTGGAGGAGGAGGAGAAGAGGAGGAATCCACGTGGAAGTCTGAAAGCGTGTGCTTGGAAAGGTAGGAGGAAAACCAAGGGAATTGTGGTGTCCTGGGAAGAGAACATTTCAAGTGCTAGGCTAGGTCACCTATGTCAAATGGAAACTGAAAATAAGGCCACTGCATTTGGTCTCGCCCCCACCCCTGCCACCCACCTTTAGTTCAATAACCTTGAGAGAGCTGGGGTTGCAGCCTAGGAGAAAGTAAAAGAGGAAGTCAAAAGGGGCTGTGGGGAAAGGCTTTCATAACAATGTGGAAGCAAGATGAGTCCACTGCTCCCCGGAATTGCTGGGTGGGAAAGGTCAGAAACAGGGTGCTAGCTAATAAGTCTCTGAGGTCAAGTGATTTAGGGTAGGGGCATCTGTGCAAATGTGTAGGCAGATGGGGAGGTCTCAGCAGAGAGGGAAAGGGTGAATGTAATGTTACAAGATGGATTCAGGAAGCAAAGTCCCAGAACAGGTTGCAAGGAATGGGCTCAAATGTGCAGGAAGGGGGCTGGCCTGGTGGCGCACTGCTACAGTGCGCCGCTTGGGAAGCGCGGC
>NW_007790947.1:0-1928 GCF_000696425.1 Galeopterus variegatus
AAAAAAAAATAAAAAAGAATGGGGCACGTGAAAAGGAAACGAGGATCAAGGAATAATTCTAGAAGAGCTCCTAATGGTCAAAGCTGGAATAACATGGGCAACAAAGTAAATAATGAGTGTAAAATCATAACCCAAAGAATGATATATGTGACACCACAATCTGACTAGTACTCTTCATAAGTGTCAAACAAAGACTGAGAGAGTGTCACAAATTGGAAGAGGCCAAGAAGACATGATAACTAAATGCAAGGTTGTATCCTGGGATCTATTTGGGGACATAAAACATTCATTATAGTAGTCCCCCCTTATCTACGGTTTCACTTTTATATAGGCTTCAGTACTATTTAAGGTTTCAGGCACTCACTGAGGGTCTTGGAATTTATCCCCTTCAGATAAGGGAGTGGGGTACTACTATATAGTACGAAAATTTGTAAAACCAAATAGAGTCTATATTTTAGTTAATAAAATTGCACTGATATTAATATCATCTTTTGATGAATGTAGTATGGTTATGCTAGATGTTAATATCAGGGAAAGCTGAGTTAAGACAGTATGGTATTTTTTCTACTATGTTTGTAACTCTGATGGTCAATTTTATATGTGAATTTGACAAGGCCGTGGGATGCTCAAATAGATGGTTAAACATTTTTTTCTGTGTTTGTCTGTGAGAGTATTTCCAGATGAGATTAGCATTTAAACTGGTGAACTAAGTAAAGCTGATAGCCCTCCCCAAGGTCAGTGGTCATCATCAAGTCCCTTAGGAGCCTGAATAAAACAAAAGAACAATGTCGATTTGCTCTCTGCCTGATGGTTAAGCTGGAACATCCATCTTCTCCTGCCCTTGATACTCCTGGCTCTTAGGCCTGCCATCCAAGACTGGAAGCTGCACCATTGGCTCTCCAGCTCTGAAGCCTTTACTGTACTACCTGCTTTCCTAGGTCTTCAGCTTGCAGACAGCAGATGGTGATGCTTCCTGGAGTACATAATCTTGTGAGCCAGTACCTTATAATAGGCTGTGTGTGTGTGTGTGTGTGTGTGTGTGTGTGTGTGTGTTTCTGAAGAACCCTGACTTGTACAGTAACTCTTCTGTGAATCTAGAATTATTTAAAAATAAGTGATTTCTTTTTTAAAAAAGAAACCAATCAGTTATCTGGCCAAGGTGGAACAAGCAAAACCATTAGATTTATTCACCTGAATAAGCTGGCTGAGAGGGCAACTCTACAAATATTAGATTACAAATGTATTTCTAACATTTTTTCCTAATTATTGCTCTTATCAATTATATCATTGACAGTGTTTGTATTCATTTCCAAAGTCATATATACTAAAATTTTAGTGAGACTATGGATATGGTAACATCTGTACAAACAACCTTGTGATATATTATTTTTATGTTGCTCATATATTAATATAAATTATTAAATTAGAGATGAAATCCCCTCAAATTCAGCAGAACAGTAATCCTCAAGTGTGTTCCAGAAACATTAATTCTCAGGTGTATTCCAGGAAACACTAGTTTCTTTGAGTTTTTTAAGTAATTGACCAAAAAAGTTTCTTTTCTAATTAAATTCAGAAATACTACGTTCGACCAAGTTTAATAGTTTTATTTATTGAAATATTTCTCTGAACACTTATTATAGTAATGTTCGTTGTGAATATCTAAAAATATAAAATGTAAAAATATTTCTGAATTTTATTTTACTTCAGAACTTTCACAACTTCTCATCAGGCTAATGCTATGGGAGGAAAACCTTTGGAAATGCTATGATGAATTAGATCATTAACCTATTTAGTATTTTGATGTACATTGAAAAAAGTAGGTTTCTAATAGCCAAAATATAAGCACCGTGGGAAAAACTTGTCACTGTGGGAAGATCTACCAGCTCAGTCTCCTAGCTTTTGAATTTATTGTTATCTTTCCCAACACA
>NW_007790948.1:0-1928 GCF_000696425.1 Galeopterus variegatus
TGATGTTTTATTTGTTGAGTCTTTAGAAAAGACTCAAATTGTTTCTTTGTTTGTTTGTTTTCGTTTTACAGAAAAGTTTCTCTTGAATGTGCTGAGGTCTGCAAGTGGCCTATTTTTACATGGATTACAACAGAAATATTTTGTTTCCCAACAACGATTGGGAAATAGCATTTATCCCAGTGTGTTCCATGCAATGTGAGTCCTGGGGGATGCTCTGCAAAGTAGAGCTTCTTGGTGAAAAAGCGTAGCATTCTATATATCATTTTTGGAAAGTCTGAGAATTCTGCAATTAATAATGAGATTAACCTTTTAAATCCACATTTCAAAATAACTGACCACAGTACTGTTTTGCAAGTAATAAGCATTAACAACCAAAAGAACATGCAATCTGTGGAGCTCACACGGGTTGTACCATTTCTGAACATTCTGTTTCAGAGATTGCCTCTCATGCAAGACGGGCTCCCGCCCCAGGGCACGTCCAGAGTAACTGAAACCCTTTCCCCACTTTAAGTGAGCAGTGGATCTAGAAAACTTACACAGTATAGGAAATAATTCTTCTTTCCCTTTTTGGAACAGAAGCTGTGACTATTTTTCGAATAGCTCATATATATATATCATCACTATCATTTCTCCCACTGTGTGATCCTGGGTAACTTTTTTAACCTCTCCCTGTCTCAGTTTCCTCTTTAGCAAAATGGAGATAATAATAGCTACCCTACAGAGTAATGAATGTAACGCACTTAACAAGACGAGTTAACAGATGGTGGCTACTGCTATTATTAAATAATATTCTGCACTTTCCAGGAGGGAACAATATATTTGGGAAGATGAGCTTTGTATAAGTATAAACCATTATAATGATATTTCTTTTATGGCAACTATCACGTTGTATTATAATTGCATGGCTACACTGGATCAAGAGCTCCTTGAGGCAGGCTCTGCTCTTTGAATTCCCTGGCTCAGGTTCTCAGAAGGTCCACAGTAAGTGTTGAATGAATTAGTGAGGTGTGTGGGAAAGCCAAACCACTGGCCAGGAAAAAAGTTTTATCAGGTTTCAAAGCCAGAGCAGGTTTCATGGGGACAGGAAGAGTCAGAGGCCAAGGTGGTGATGAAGGGCCTCAGGGAAGTAGAGCAGGCAAGAGCAGTCTTTTGAGGCAACAGCAAGGATGAGACCAGATGTCTGGACTCAAGGGCCTCCATAGATGACACCTGGTCAAAGCCTGAGGGATAACCTGGAGCTAGACATTGCAGGGCATGATTCTTTATAGGATGATCCCACAGGGAACTAGGAGGAGGTGTCCCACAAATGAAGGCACTTCCAGTGGACATTGGGCTATACCAGGTGTTCCCAGCCTTCCCCACTGCCATGTACATGACAGATGACATAAAGTGCATGACACGTTCCCTGGCATGCTGCCTGCAAAGCCATCCTTTTCTTGCACCACCCCTGAAAGCATATCAAAATGCAATTAAGGAAAAATGATGTTTTTAAGGCAGTAACCTTGAAATCACTTTAATTTCTTTTTAAAGAATCACTCATGGATGTCAGTCCTTTGCCATCATTGATAACAAGTGCTTGTTAGCACATCTCATGGTATTCTTCACGTGTGTTGCAGCATGGCATTTAAGAACCGTGGGTCTGGTCCCTTTTCAGGACCCATTTCCATCAGAGGTCATAAGGCAAGGTTCCCTCAGTGAGTGGCTCAGGGTAAGGCCCTGGCTGTGAACCAGGTAGAAGTGGGAGGGAGAAGCCATTTATAGAGCACTTATGGCCCAGGCACTGAGCTGCACATTAGATTCATTTTCTCAGTTAAATCTCTTGACACACTTAAAAGGAAAGAATAATTTTTCATATTGTTCCAATGAAAGAGATCACTGGTACCAGAAAGGTGTATTTCACCAAGGATGTTTGAAGAATTGGAAGTGTT
>NW_007790949.1:0-1927 GCF_000696425.1 Galeopterus variegatus
ATATTTGTGATGGTTAATATTAGGTGTCAGCTTGATTAAAAGTTTTAGGAATACCTTGAAAAATGGTTAAGCATTATTTTTGGATGGGTCAGTGAGGGTGTTTCTGGAAGAGATTAGCATGTGAGCCTGAGTGGACTGAGTGGGAAAGATCTGCCCTCAATATGGCCAGGAATCATCCAATTGTCTGGGGACCTGGAGAGAACAAAAACAGAGGAAAAGTCACATCTCTCTCTACCCACTGGAGCTGGGGCACACTTTTCTCTCCCATCTGTGGACATCAGAACTCTAAGCTCTTCTGCTTTTGGGTTCCAAGACACACCAGCAGCATCTTTGGACTCTCAGGCTTTTGGCCTCAGACTGAGAATTATAACATCAGCTTCCCTCGTTCTGAGGCTTTTGGACTTGGACTGAGCCTGCTATGGGCACCCTAAGGTCTCCAGCTTGCAGATGACCTATGGTGGGACTTCTCAGCCTTCATAATTGCATGAGTCAGTTACCCTAATAAATCTGCTCTCATATATCTGTATACATATCCTATAGGTTCTGTCTCTCTGGAGAACCCTGAGTCATAGAAAGCTAAACTCGGACTAATACAATGCTGAAGTGAGTAAATAAATGGAAGATGGAAATGAATAAATAAAAAAGTAGGCTATCTGCCAATTAGATGCCAGTAGTGTGGTTCAATTCAAGTTCAAAAGCCTCAGAACCAGGGAAGCTGATGGCATGATTTTCAGTCTATGGCCGAGGGCCTGAGAGCCCAGGAACCTGCAGTTGTAAGTCCCACAATCTCAAGGCCAGAGAGGATACAGCAGGTGCTCTGTAAATGTCCAAAGGCAGGAGAAGGAGAGTGTCCCAGCTCCAGGAGAGAGAAAGGAAATGGTTTTCTCTCCTTTTTTGTTCTCTCTTGGGCACTAGCTGATTGTATGTGCCCATTCACATGGAGGGCAGATCTCCAACTAGTCTACAGACTTACACGTCAATCTCCGGAAACACCTTCACAGACACACCAGGAAGTAATGCTTTACCAGTTCTCTAGGTATTCCTTAATCAGGTCAAGTGGACACCTACAATTAACCATCATATTTCCTCAAAAATAGTAAGTGTTCAGTAACTATTAGGTATAATAAAAATTTTACTTAGAAGATTGCAGGATATAACTAAACTCAAACATTTACATTGGAAAAAAAGAAGCTTACATGAAAGTGCAAAACATTTAATTTTTGAAGTTAGAAAAAGAGAAAACAAGTATATAAAATCAAAGAAAGTAGAAGAAAGAGGGTTCTGGTCAAGATGGTGGAGTAGTCAGTTCTTGGTGTCACTCTCTCACACAGAGTGACCAATTTGCAGCTTTTGAGGAGCAGCGACGGAGGATCCAAAATCTGTACTGGAGTGGACAGGAGCTGCCCACTGTGGGACCCCAGCTCAGGTTGCTCCCCATTCTGTAGAGAGACTTTAGAGTTTCTGGACCCACACATCCCAAGCTTTCTGGTGGGAGAAGGCAGGCAGGGCCAGGGCAGGACTTCTGGCTCAGGCCAGTCCTGCTGCCTTGAGAGATATAACAGCCTCAGGGCTCCCACAGTTCAAGCCAGCCAAGCCGGTGCAAGCAGGCAGGGCAGGAATTCCAGCCTAAGCCATCCCCATCTCAGAGAGTGACTTGGGAGACTCCGGGCTCCCGTGCTCTGAGTCAGCCGAGCTGGTGAAGGTAGGAGGGGCGGGACGTCCAGCCTAGGCAATCCCTGTCTCTGAGAGTGACTTGAGAGGCTCTGGGCTCCCACACTTAGAGCCAGCTGAGCTGCTGCAGGCAGGTGGGGTGGGACTTCCTTTCCAGGCTAGTTTCTACTGTCCAGAAACAACAGACCCTTCAGGATCCAAGCCAGACATCAGGGTGAAACAAGTGGACTGTGATACCCCTGGCCACAATGACCAA
>NW_007790950.1:0-1927 GCF_000696425.1 Galeopterus variegatus
CATATCCATGAACGACTTCTGAATAAGTGATTGAAAGAATGGCATAAGGTCATAAATCTTAGTGGGGAAGATTCATCAGATCCCATCTATCATACACTGAAAAGATTCTTCCTATTTCAGGCTCCATAAGTGATCACCAGACAGGGAACTTGCTATTTGTAAGGCAGAACGCTCCTTCACCGGGTAAATCAAATGTTTGAATGGACATTCTTGTATTAAACTGCAACCTTTTTCCTCCTTAAAATGCCCATCCTCTGGGGTTATACAGCATGAATACAACCCCTTCAATACGATGGCATTGCAGTAGCTGGAGACAGGCATCACAGCCCCCTAAGCTCTGTACCCAGCTCTTCCAACCTCTCCATGTGAGCCATAGTTTCTAGTAGCTCTTTCATCATCCTTTTCTCATCTCATCCCTCCCGTCCCAGCCTCAAAACCATCCTCCCAGTGTCTTTCTATCTGCCAAGACTTCTCTCAACAGGAGCCACACTGAACTTAATGCTTCAATCAAGCATGATCAAGGATTTCACAAGAGAATTAATATCTTCCAATTCAGTGCTCCAAACCTGAATTATGGCCAAATAGGGATGAATTCACTTTATCAGCCACAAATCACACTGTTGGATTATACAGACGTAAGAATGAAACAAAACCCTCCAACCTTCTAAAAATTAGTGTTATTCTAAATCCTCCCTCGCCAATATGCATGGACATTTTTACAAATAGAATAATAAAGTAGAAAAGTAAATAAAGCCCTAAATGCGAGGCTCTGCAGATTTCCCTGCTATATTTTACTGTTGATTTTTGCATTCCATGGCTTAGCTGCTGCACAGAGTTTACCATCCCCACATTCTATGAGTATGGATTCTACATCTCCACTTCCATCTCTAGCAGAGATCAAAGGCAAAGAGTGGCTCTACCAGGGGGAAAGTGTCTCTCATGGGAAATGCTTTCTCTGGTCTGCTTTGTATGAACTCTCTAATTAGGTCAGCTGGTCTGATGACATGAATTAAGGCCAACCAGGCTCCACAAATACAACAATTCAATTATGGAGTAACAGGACCTGACTCCCTAAGCAATAATATGATTTTTAGATCCCAAGTGAATAGGGTGGGCAGAGAACAAGGGGATGGATGACCGGAGTCCTGAGGAAACAGCGAGGGTTCTCAGAGCCTAGTTTTGTGGGAATATGGAATCCAGATTTTCTTCAGAATGCATGAAATAGAAGAAGATGCAGCGGTATTCACATAGGCTTCTGACAGAAATGAGACAAGTCTAGCCCACTGTGAGCAATGCGTTCATAGGAGGGATGTTGAAAGGAAAATCTTGACAAGGACATTTTCACGTGAAATGCTCTTTATGTCATTGTGAGTAAAGAATTAAAAAAAATTTAAACCTTAAGCTTTCCATTAAAATTGGCTAAAACGTCTTAATATTAATGGAAACATGAACATAATTGTTAAGTGTTCAGTATGAGAATATATTTTGAAAGCGCTTCCCTTTCCCAGTCTTTTCCACTCTATTTCATCACCTTTGGTGGTTTAGAACAAAGGTAAAGTACATAATATTAGGCTTTAAAAATACAAATTAATTTCAGCATGTTTACAAATAAATGCTTACTTTTAAGATGGGTTTACTTTCGGTCTTTATTCTTTTTTTGTAACCCTCAAAATGCTTTAAGCTCACAAGAGAATCATAAGTAACTAACTTCTAGGGCGGGAAAAGTGATCCTACCTTCTTCAGTTATCCACATTTTTAAACAATACTTATTCCCAGAACATGGCTTATCAATGGCAATATTTCAAAGCAGTCTTATTTTGGTTTTAAAAGTGTTGTGATTCCTACATGGTTTGGAACAAAAGTACTAAGCCATCAGCTTTTATCTATAAGCTTATGAGACAGCAGATCTCACTCTGATAAGACAGAA
>NW_007790951.1:0-1927 GCF_000696425.1 Galeopterus variegatus
AAGGATGCCTATTATATTAGTCCATTTCTATTTCTTATAAGAAAATACAGGGAACTGGGAAATTTATAAAGAAACAATATTTGTCGCTTATAGTTCCAGAGGCTGAGAAGTCTGAGGTCCAGGGCACACATCTGTTGATGGTCTTGGTGGTAGTGACAATGACCCAGAGGTCTCACCTGGCAGAAAAATGGAGCACACGGCAGTTAGGCATGGCTAGGGCCTGAAAACTCATGAGAAATACAACGTAGGAAGTGCACAGGGAGCCCCACAGGAGTTCCCTTATATGCTGATATAAAGGACACTCGGTCCATGCCTATGGTCAAAGGCAAGGAGTCTACAGCTTACAACTTTCACACGGATGGGAGTGTGCTCTGATGGCTGAACTCCATGCATAACCCACTGAAGAATTAGGGAGGGGCAGGGTGTCGCATTAATGGCTTTCATCTCGGGTATACACTTTGTACTTTTTTGTACAGTAACTTGACCTCAGTCCGAGATACCATTCTGGTATTTGGTCCTGGGCCATTTCTCTCTGATCTTGTACAGTTCAAAAATAAAATATAAATAAATAAAAATAAGTCCGTCTGGAGAATCATGAGCTCTTAATGATCCTAACATGGGTAAAATAAAATAGTATGGCTGAAAGTAGTTAAAATTCACACATGAAAGTCCAATAATATCTATCAAAATGCCATATACTGGTCAACCAAATGTATGTTAGTCTTAAAAGTGGTTGATGTTTTGTTCAACCACTGAATTTTTAATCATAAATTACCTACAATAGTATAAAGCACACACATAGAGTAAGTTATATATTACAGTATATTACTTTTAAAGGAGGAAATCAGGAAGAAATCAGTATGAGAAAACACAGAGGTGAACTCGATATAGGGAGAGACATATTTTAGAAAATTATGTAGAACATTAGGGACTATGTGTGTGGTTATGATCAGAAGTAAAAATTATTGCACTATAAGAGGGAAAATAATGGGTACATTTAGAAAAGAAATGATAAAGGTAACAAATTTAAGGAAAACTGTACAGGACAGCAGGACCATGCAGAAAAGCTGACAAAATATGAAGGAGAATACATAGTTGCAGAGCATTTGCATTTTTGCATCCATGAGAACGGGTTATCCTAGAGTCTGTGAGTGTTCCACCAAATGGAGCTCAGCTCCTGGAAGAACTGAGTTCTCTTCTTTGGTAATGGGCCTCTGTTGTGTCAATTACATTAAGAAAAATCACTTGCAAATAACGGTGGAAATAATTTGAGGCAGAGAAACCCATCTTGGAGGAGATCCTGTGCTGAGTTAGTGGCCAACTCGGCCTGACCTTCTCTCTGGAACAAACACAGAAAAGACATAAGGGATCTGCCAAGATGCCGTGGGTGCTTCAGACCCAGGTGGATTTTCTGACTGTGGCAATAATCACCACAAATAAGATACATCCACATTGTTTGACTTTTCAATCTTGTCAGCCTCACTTCTAGAAGAGACTTTGGCTTGGAAAAAGGCAGGTTCTTCAAGCAACTAGTGTGTGTCACTTTTGGGTTGGAGAAAGGGACAGTTTCTGAGCAGACTTCCCCGCTGTCCCATAGGGGCATGTAGGAGTTGAAGCAGGAGATGGCGATGATGACAGACAAAGGCAAGCAAGAACATGTGCAACATGTCAGTGTCTACAATGCACCAAACACTGAGACAAGTTCTTCTTAGCTCCCTTGGTCACCGCAACATCAACATAGAGTAGGCACAACCAGAAAATACAGAAACTGAGGCTCAGAGAGGGTAGGTCTAATTTCCCAGGTTCACACAGCTGTCAAGTGGCAGAAAGTGCACTTAAGTCCAGGTTGTTCGGATTTCAGAACCCATGTTCTTGGGCACTGCAAGATTCTGCTTCTAATGACAAATGGAAAAGGGTGCACTGAATA
>NW_007790952.1:0-1927 GCF_000696425.1 Galeopterus variegatus
GTGACCTAGAGGTGCCCACCAGTGTGTACTTGGAAGGGTGAGAGGGGGCTCATCATGTCCCTGTTGCCCTAGCTGATGGTGGTATTTGCTAAGCTCCCCAGTTGGTGCCCCAGTTACTTTGTAGATTTCATAAGCTTCTGTAGTCTAGCCTAGGGATCCCTATGTATGATACAATTTTCTTCAGGATTATAAGTCTAATGTTCCAAACAGCATACACATAAATGGACTCCTGAATGTAACTTGTCCATAAATTGGTAAACAGCCTCCCACCAAATCATCTTTTAAGGAAGAAAAAGAACAGAGAGACCATTTCTAAAATCCTGAGTATCCCCACTTGAAGTTTAGACCAAGTTTTTTAGTTTTATTTAGTCTTGCATCTTGGTCCTTATATTACATTTTATTGCTTTATTTATTTTTAATTTATTTATTTTTAATTAATTTTATTTATTTTTATTTATGTATGTATGGTGTGTGTGTGTGTGTGTGTGTGTGTGTGTCCCCAATAAGGGGATTGTAATCCTTGGCTTGGTGTTGTCAGCACCACGCTCAGCCAGCGAGTGCACCAGCCATCCCTATATAGGATCCGAACCTGTGGCGTTGGCGCTATCAGCACCGCACCCTCCCGAGTGAGTCACGGGGGCTGGCCCATATATATTTATTTTTTAAGGGTTGTTAACGTTATAACACTCCATTCCATTTTTTAAAGCTCTTTCATATATTTTGCTCTCACAGGATAGAACAAGTTTTCTCAGAGTATATTTGAACTCTGTAGTACAAGAGAATTTCTTTGTAGACCAGATTAACCGAACCACCAGGTTTCTGAAAATAGCTGTGTGCTTTCCAGTTGGCCAGTCTTGGCAGGGACCCACTACTCCTCCTATTTCTCAAGGGTCAATTTAAAATATTCACTAACAGTAGCTTAATAAACACCCTCCTATTTCTCAAGGGTCAATTTAAAATATTCACTAACAGTAGCTTAATAAACATTCACTAGTAACTTTCAAAAGCCTTCCACATGTACTGACATCCAAGGTGTGTAACCATTTTTGAAATATCAAGTACAATTGGTCTTAGCCCCATTTTCCAGATATGCAACCTAGTCCAAGGAAGCCTTGATGCCCAAGGTCATCCAATTTAGTTAATTCCTGAGCCACGCCTAGTACGGAGGTCTCTTTGTTCTGGCAGACCTCGTGTGCACCCCTGTGGTTTAGAACAAGTGCATCGAGACAGTGCGCTGCTCAGAGATGGTGCTTTCCTCCTCCCTTCCATCTGAGTCATCCATCAGCATGGGGCCCCCATTATGACACATGTGGGCTTCATGGCTGGGACTAGAGTGAGGCAGGAGAAGGCATCAGGTGCAGAACATAAGTAGGCACCACTATTGTGCTGGCAGCCCTGCTCTAGGCCTTGCTGCCTCATCCTGTGGGTTTCCAGTCAGCCTGGATGCATGTCCGCTTCTTACAAGCCTGGGAGCTTGAGTTGCAGTCCCTGGTGATTCTTGGAAAAAGTCACAAGTGACGAACTGAACTTTTTTCTCCCAGACTTACCTTGTGTTTTGAGACATAAAGAGTAAGAGTTCAATACCTAGTATGTATGCTAGTTCTCATTACCTGTGGGGGTTTGATTGTTGGAGACTTTCCATAGGACATTGAAGGAAGTGATTTGGGGCACTTTTCTTGTCTGTGATTTTCATCTAAAGCACGCTGACATTCTCTCTCCTGGGTTCCTGGGTCCTCCTGACTTTACTGCCAGCCCCATTGTGTGCTCCCCATCATAGTCCTGTTCAGCATGGCTCCTTGTTCTGGAAACTGTAGCTTCCACTGTTGATTTTAAACATGACTCAGGCAAGTTCAGCCTTTAGTCTTGGCTTCTCAGGGATTTTCCTGGCAGCCACATAGTGAACTATGTCACACACTCTTGTTTTACT
>NW_007790953.1:0-1927 GCF_000696425.1 Galeopterus variegatus
AGAGTCTCCAAGGTGGGGTCTGAGAATCTGCATTTTAATTAGCTTTGACTTATTCATGTGGAATTATGGTGTTCTTAAAAGAGCTACCCCTCCTTGTTTTTAATAATGCAGGCAGAAGGGACCGGTCAGTTAGCTCAATTGGTCAGCGCACAGACTTGTAACACCAAGGTCAAGGGTTCTGATTTCTGTATCAGCCAGCTGCAAAAAAGAAAAAAAGAAAAGAAAAAAAAAGATGCAGGCAGGAGGCATCAGGAAATGGTCTGTCTTCCTTAAAGTACCAAGAAAAGTGCATTAAACATCCTTTGCTCTAAAACTCCTGACACATGAGGAACATGATGGCCTGGTGCAGGTGGCAGCCCAGATAGCAGACTCATAGCAATCAATATCTGAAACAAGGCTCCTCCTGCTCCCATAAAATGACATTTTAATAGTCAACAGCCTTTTTCCAAAGAGTGTTACGGTTTCACTGAGGATCCAGAATCTGTGCTGCATGACTTAGCCTCACTTCATATCAAATAACTTGTGTTTGACTTAGGGAGACCTGCAGGTGTTCTCCGGGAAGGCTTCAGAAATCAATACAGCCAAAAGGCAGGAGTAAATAATGTCACTTTAAAAAGGCCAACTTGATAGAGGGTAGTGTAGACAACAGCCTAGTGAAGTGAATCAAGGCCACAGAGCCAGTCCTCCCTTAGCCAGGTGGATGCTAGAAACTTCACTGCCAGGATTCTGCTTTCACTAAGGAAAACCCTGATTGTCCCATGACTCACCTTGCTCTGGAGAAGCAATGAGAAAAAGCAGAAACAGTGAGAGGGATGAGAGACCACCGCCAACTACTCCCTAGCCAAGCCCGGAGGAGGAAAGGAGCTGGTCTTGTCTTTAAGAAAATGCAAAGAGGCATTTCTTGTCATATGAACCACATGTCAATTCACATTTTGGGGGTTTATGTGATTTTAGTTTAATCCACAGATTGGAGAGAAAGGTTTATTGGAATAACAGCTGCTTACGTGTAGTGACTGGCAAGGACTGGGAAAAAGAAAAACAAGCCAAGCGCTGTCACTGGTCACCTGAGGCCACCTCCAGAAGCTTGAATGACAGGTAACTCCACTATCAATGAAAATGACACAGAACCCCAGGAAAATTGTAGGCACAAGTAGCACATTGTAAATGTTTCAGATTCTAAGCCTTGAGTAGGCACTTACTGAATACTTGTGGTATAGCAATTGGCAATGAGACAGAGCACCCTTCTCAGTCAGCCAGCCGCTGTCCATTTTTCATGGGCTGTTTGTCAGGAACTCTTCTGTGATAGACAGTGCCTCACAATATCTCGTGCCACGACTTGATTTGAAACCAAATGCAATAGAGCTAAACGGGTGGTAAATATCCAAGTGTTTCTGAAGTTACATTGATATCACCCTCGTTATCATCAGAGGGAAGGAAACTTGAGATCAAACAGTAAGTTGCTCATAGAAAGGTAAGATGCTGGAACGGAAAGCAGAAGGAGTCTATAAAAATTAATCCAATTTGAGTAATTTAAATAGACTTTAAAAAAATTACACACAGAATGTCTAAAGAGCATGTGGGGATAAATTGGTATAACTTTTATTGGTAGTTTAAATTGTTTAATTAATATAATCTTTTTAAAAGATGAAGTGCATCAAAGGGTACAGATGGCTGTCAAATAAGTACTTCCAATAAATTGGCTATTTCTTAATGGTAGCCACACAAGCAGAATGGCTGTTGCCTAATTAATCCAATTATTTTTATTCATTATGTAATAAATGACAGTGATAATTAATTCAGAGTTGATTCTGGAAACATCCAATTCACACACTGTTGCTGGCCGGTTTTGGTATTGATGCTTATTGCTAACCCGTATTCTCTTACAAGTAAACATAAACATCCTTTATGATGCAGATATCAAGTGTCC
>NW_007790954.1:0-1927 GCF_000696425.1 Galeopterus variegatus
CATGTGAGATTTGCATATCATTTTCTCATGCAACCTTTGTCTAGTTTTGCCATCGGAGTTACACTAAACTCATAAAATGAATTGGAAGGATCTGCTTTTCTACTCTCTGGGGCAGTTTACACAATACAGTCTTCCTCCCTGATCCTCAGGGGATACATTCCAAGACCTCCAGGAGTTGCCTGAGGCCTCAGAATAGTACCAAATTCTCTACAAATGTTTTTCCCTATACATACATACCTCTGATAAAGTTTAAATTATAAATTAGGCACAATAAGATTAACACCAATAACCACAAAACAGTACAATTATAACAATATACTGTAATAAAATTATCTGAATATCGTCTTTCTCTCTCAAAATATTTTAGTATTTTCAGGTTGCAGTTGACTGTGGATAATTGAAACTGTGGATAAGGGGGAACTTCTGTATTGGAGGTATCTCTTCTTGAAAATTTTATAAAATGTACTTGTCGAAGTTCTGAACCAAGTGGCATTTAAAGTAATATATCTTTAACTGCCTTTTTCAGGTTTCGTGTGTGTGTGTGTGTGTGTGTGTGTGTCTGTGTGTGTGTGTGTTCACATGTCAGGTCTTCTTCTTCAGCCAAATTTTGCTTAGTTTTTTTATCTTCACAGAAAATCATCTCCTTCATTTATGTTTTCCATTTGATTTAGGGCAGTCACCAAAAGTATTCTTTAATAGTTTTAAAAATCCGAACCTTGAGCTCTGTTCTTTGTTGATTCTAATTTTGCTTGTATTTGTCTGTGTTTTTACCCTGTTCTTAATGAGACTTGCCAGAGATTTGTGTATTAGTCAGGGTTCTCCAGAGAGACAGAACCAAGAGGACATGTTTATAAATACATGAGAGGAGATTTATTAGGGGAATTGACTCACATGATTATGAAGGCTGAGGAGTCCCACAATAGGCTGTCCGCAAACTGGATGCCAGTAAGTGTGGCTCGGTCCAAGTCTGAAGACTCAATCCAGGGAAGCTGATGGTGTCCTTGGTGTGAGTCCTGGAGCCCAGAAGCTGAAGAGTCTTGGGCTCTGATGTCCACAGACAGGAGAGAAGAGTGTATCTCAGCTCCAGTGGATAGAGAGAGAAATTCACCTTTTTTTTTTCATTTTTGTTCTCTCTGGACCCACAACAGATTGGATGGTTCCTGCCCATGTTAAGGGTGGATCTTTCCCACCCAGTCAACTCAGGCCCCACATGCTAATCTCTTCTGGCAACGCCTTCGTATGCACACTTAAAAAGGGTAGTTTTACCAGGTTTACCAGGTTTCTTGGCATTCCAAGTTGACACCTAGAATTAACCATCACAATTTGTCTACTTTATTCATCCTTTGTAAAGTTCTAAGTCTTTGTTTAGTTCATCAATCCCACTGCTTTTTTATATTTCTTAACATTTTGCTTAAGTAGCTGATTTTTTTCTTATTTCTCAGGGTTTACTTTATCTTCTGAACTCTGAGCGCAAGCTTAGTTTATTTACTAGTATTTTCAATCCTTCCTATGGCATTAGGCTTCTTTTTCTTGCTCACCCCTACTTAGTATTTGTGTTTCAGGTGGAGCTGACCCTCTCCTCATGCAAAATGGTCACACTGCAGCTAGCTCAGGACTGTCACCCTTTGGTAGAGGCTATCTTTCTCTTGGGGGTTGCTGAACTAGGAGTGTATGGGCCAGGCACTTCAGGTCACCATTATTTTGCTTCCACATGGGGAAAATCTACCTGAGAATGACAGGAACCGAGAGCAAACAGGAAATGATGATATTATTTGAGCACCTGGATCAAACCATGTCTGAAGTCTACCTGGACTCTTTCATTACATAAACCAATATGTTTTTCAATTTGATTGAGCCAGTTTGAATGGTTTCAGACAATTGTAACTAAGAAATCCTGCCTTGTCTTCAAATAAGGGCATTTGGATCT
>NW_007790955.1:0-1927 GCF_000696425.1 Galeopterus variegatus
CCTCAAACAATTACAGATAGATCTACCATATGACCCAGCTATCCCACTGCTGGGTATATACACAAAGGAATGGAAATCATCATGTTGAAGGGATACCTGGACTCCCATGTTTACTGCAGCTCTATTTACAATAGCCAAGAGTTGGAACCAGCTCAAATGTCCATCATCAGAGGAGTGGATAAGGAAAATGTGGTACATCTACTCTGCTATAAAAAGAATGAAATACTACCATTCACAGCAACATGGATGGACTTAGAGAAAATTATATTAAGTGAAACAAGTCAGACACAGAAAGAGAAATGCCACATTCTCACTTATTTGTGGGAGCTAAAAACAAATAAATAAATAAATATACAAACAAACAGTGGGGGTAAGAAGACAACAATCACAATTCCTTGAACTTGTTAAGACAAGTGAACAGATATGACGTTGCTGGTGTGGGGGGGAGAGGAATTGGGAAAGGGACATGAAAATCAACTACATTGTATATTGATAAATTAAAATAAATGAAATGAAATGAAATGAAGCTAAAAAATTTTTAAATAAAAAAATATATATGCCCTAGTTTGTCTATATTCTTTGAAAAGTGTAGTAGCCAGAATTGAATGCAAAAACTAGAGGTGGGTTATCCAAAGTATTGTAGACTTTCTCACTAAATCAGAACTTTCTACCTGCCTTCAAGGTTCAGCTAAAGCTTCATCTCTTACATAAAACCCTTCAACGGGAAGAATTAAATTTTAATTCTCAAAGTCCTTGGGACACAGGCCTATGTTGGACTCTAAGGTCCTTCACTTCTAGCCACGTGTCCTTGGGCAGCATTCCTGGCCACCCCTGAATTCAGCTTCCTGAGGTATAAAATCTGGGATGTTTGACCTCTCTGGACAGCTTAGAATTTCTGGAGATGTTTAACCTCACTGGACAGCTTAGAATTTCTAGCACAGCATGTGGTAATGTCAATTCATTGCCTTTCTTCTGTTCTGCTCTAAACTGTGCTCAGAACATTGAACTGCTAAGCTCCAAATACTGGGTACACTCAGAATTACGGGACCAGGGGCCGGCCCCGTGGCTCACTCAGGAGAGTGCGGCGCCAGTAGCCCCAGGGCCGCGGGTTCGGATCCTACATAGGGATGGCCGGTGCCGCTCACTGGCTGAGCGTGATGCAGACAACACCATGCCGAGGGTTGCAATCCCCTTAATGGTCCAAAAAAAAAAAAGAATTATGGGACCAGGAAAGAAGACAGTGCTGAAAGAAACTGGCATTAATAAAAGTCAACACAGAACTATTACATTGGGCATCTGTGGAAGTTATCCTAAAATGTTACCCACAATTAGAGATGACTTGTAACATAAGACTATGTTGCCTCCCCCAAAATGTTCTCTGCAATGAGTCAATCCAAACAAGAACTATTGTGGGATGGTCTATAAACTAAACACAGCACATTGTCTTGAAGAAATGTAAT
This sequence comes from Galeopterus variegatus, assembly GCF_000696425.1. NCBI lineage: Eukaryota > Metazoa > Chordata > Mammalia > Dermoptera > Cynocephalidae > Galeopterus > Galeopterus variegatus. The sequence continues at coordinate 1,461 of NW_007790955.1, forward strand.
GATAACACTTCTAGTAATTTGCATGAACCTAGAAAAAGGGGAGTTCACAGTAAAATGATTGTCCATGAGACTCCTGCTCTAGATCTAGGTCATCAGTGCTGACTCCTGTGACGGACACTGGAGAAAGGCAATTCATCAGGTTATCACTCAAGAATATTCAACTCCTCTGCTCATCCAGCAACCTTCCAACCTGTGATATAATCTCTGGAGTGTGCAAAAGGAGAGTGTGCCTGGTGTGGAAAGCTGACACCAGCCATACTCTCCCACTGACAACTAATACATCATCACTCCAGCTTGCACATTGTTCTCCTGTGAGATTTGTGCATGTGAATTGATTTCTCAGCCTAATCCCCCCTGGAGAGGCGAATTGCATTCTGTCCTTGACAAGCCTGGTAGTATAAGCTCGTGCTGACTCCAAAACACCCTGGATCCTCTAACAACAATGTATACAAGGATACTTCAAAAGT
>NW_007790956.1:0-1926 GCF_000696425.1 Galeopterus variegatus
CGGGCGCGACACCGAGGGTTGCGATCCCGTTACCAGTCACGAAAAAAGACAAAAAAGAAAAACAAACAAAAAAACAAATCATCTTAGAGGGATTTTTAACCACTCAAGTATTTTCAGTGGCTGAAAATGACATCGTAGTTTGGGATCTTTTTTATCTCGTTCTTTTTTGATGCCTGACCCAAGTGAGAGGTGCGCATCTAAGTTCTAATGTTCCAAGTTCTAATGTGCTAACTCTGGTGCAGAGGATGGAGTCCAAGGACTTCTGGGACAAGGAGTCAAGGCCCAGATCTGAATCCTTGCTCTGCCATTCGCTGGCTGCATAGATGTGTGGTTTGGGGCAAATGCCTTAACATTTCTGAATCTCGGTTAACTCATCTGTAAAATGGGGGCTTAAAATAAAACCTCCTTGTCGGGAAAATAGAATAATTTAATCAGGCTCCCCTCTCCTCAGAGCTGGTTGGGGGTGGTTCAGTAAACATTCTGTGTGGGTGGAGTTAGTGCGCATGCCCGGCGTTGCGGTGTGGCTGGAGACTGCCTCAGGTGGACACTGGCCCCGGGGCATGGTTTCCAACCTACAGCATCCAAAGACCTGTTTGCCGGCTACCTACCTCATAGACCTGCATGTAAGGGGTCTGGTGACCCAGCCTGGCATGTGAGGGTTCTGGCGACCCAGCCTGGTGTGTGAGGGGTTGGTGACCCAATCTGGACAATGAGCTTGAGGGGTCTGTGAGCTCCAGACCCAGCCCGAGCTCAACAATTGGCCCAGTCAGCAGTATTAGGGGCAGGTAAAAGAGCTCCACGATTGGCAACATCGGCAGGATTCCAACAGAGCCAGAGCACAACAACTGGCTAGTTGTGTAGCATGACACTCCCTGACAGGGTTTTGGTGAGCAAATGCTTTGTAAATTGTGACTTGCTCCCCAAATGCAGAAATGGCTGTCCTCATTACCTGAGTTGTGACCTTGCTTGCTGGCCTTTCTTCCTAGCGGATGACCATCAGGCTCTCATCTGGGACATCCAGCAAATGCCCCGGGCCATCGAGGACCCTATCCTGGCCTACACAGCCGAAGGAGAGATCAACAACGTGCAGTGGGCATCAACTCAGCCCGACTGGATTGCCATCTGCTACAACAACTGCCTGGAGATACTCAGAGTGTAGTGGTGGTGCCATGCCCTGGAGGCAGAGGCTTGTATATTTCCTGCTTCTGCCCCACCCCCAAAGTAAGAAGAAACACGTTTCCAGTGGCCAGTATGTCTTTGTTGCTTTGCATCCACTGTTAAGCATCCAGAAGCTGCTCTAGGAGTTCCTGGCCAGTCACTCCATCCCTTTCTGTGCCGGACTCAGTGCTGTGTGACGTCTCCTCAGCCCAGGGCTGAGTTTTAAGATTTTCTCTCCTTTCCTCTTCTGCTTTGGTTCCTTAATTAAAAATTTCTATATATTTGTTTGTCAGCTGTTGTGTTACTTAGTAGTACAAGCACTGGCTGTGTCTGTACTCATCAGCCCCACATGTCTCTATCTGTGGCTGCCCAGTGCAGCAGTCAATGTCTTGTCCATGGCCATGTCCACATTAGCACTTAAGTGGGAACAAATACCAATTTGAAGTTGTCTTTCCTCTTAGTATCAGTGTCTTTAACAAATTTCAACTTTGTATATTTTTTATCAAGCTAATTTTTTTATGAAAAGAATTTACTCTTTCTGGTTTCTTCCTTTGTTTCATAGTCCTCCCTCTTTGCACCTTCCTCTCTTCCCTCAGTGCCCGGAGCTGGTACTGGGCCCTTGACCCCATGAACAGTTTGCCTTCTTGGATCACTGCCTGAGTGGTACATTCCTGACCAGGAGTCCCAAACCACCTTGGTGCTCTGATGTCTACTGACTCATCACACATTTTCTCAGCCTGGTTCTTCTCGAGGCCATTTTGGGCTCCG
>NW_007790957.1:0-1926 GCF_000696425.1 Galeopterus variegatus
CGTGATAACATCAGGAGAGGGTTTTAGCCCTGAGGCCCTGAGGGGTGGGTGATTTGTATTCTACATAGATCTCTTTGGCTGTGGAGAGAATGGATTGGGGGTGGGGGGAAGGATTTTTTGGTAAGGGATCTTACAAGGTTCTGCAAAGGAGCACTGAGGGCTGGCACTAGGGTGGTTGTAAGGGACATAGAGAAGTGAGGACAGATTGGGTCTGTGTGTGGATGGTTGTGGGTGGCAGAAGAGAAGAAAGAAGAAAGACTCAGATGTTTTCTAGTAACCCTTTTATATTGTTTGGAGCTCCTTTAACTAAGCCTCAATATAATCTCCTTTGAAGAAAAGTCAGCAAGATGTAGACTTACACCCAGTGAGAGCCTGCTTTTGTATAGAATTGAGTGTGGAGTAAGGCATGTCTGTCTTAGATTTCCATTTGGTTTCTGTGATACTGAGGGCCCTCGTGACAAGATGATATCCCAGTCAGGTTCTCCAGTGACAGGGACATCAAGGGCGGGTATAGCTAGAGCTCAAGTACAGGATGAGGCTTTGCAAGTGTGATGTATTTACAGCATTTGTTGAGCTGATATGATGCTACTAGTTAGGGCTACCAAAATAGTTATGTTTAACTTCTCAGAGTGCACAGCCCATAGAAGAGAAAGACTCATGAACTAGAAGTGATTATGATGTAGCCTGCGTACTCTCTGCCCCAGCAACAGGCTTCCTGGGGAGGGTCAGGGAAGGCTCCCTGGAAGAGGTGGTCCATGAGCTGGATATGTAAAGGTGAACAGGAGTCATCTACAATGCTTTTAAAATTTTAAGGCATATATAAACTACTTGGAGATCTTTTTACAATGTAAATTATGGTTCATCAGGTCTTGGGTAGGGCCTGAGATCCTGCATTGCTCCAAGGTGATACCTAGTCTGGGACCAGGGTTGGAATAGTGAGAATTGCCAGATGATTATGGAGTAGGTGAAGAGAAAAGGGCATTTCTGGCAGAAGGCAGACAGAAGGGCACAAACAGCTTGGTCAACGTGGGGGAGCTAGTACGTACAGTTAGCATTAAGGAGCCCTGGACTCAGGTGGGAGGGCTGAGACACATGGCAGAATCAATGGGTAACGTGTGTGGTTGCACTGTTCCCAATTATCCTCACAAACGAACATATCTTCCATAGATGAATCTTGTTCTCAGAGCACTGGAGCACCAGGAACCACAGACTCAAAGTTGCCCTTGGAGAAGCCAGCTGTGGAGGATACACTTTACCTCCAGAATCCTTTGTGCTCATAAATAGCCCTACAACCACTCACTTGCTCAAGCCAGATACCTGGTAATGCCTCTGGACATATCCTTGTTACTTACCTTCTACATCCACTCCATCCTGTACTCCCATAGCTTCTGCCTTCACACTCCCTCTATTCTCTTCTTCCATCTCAACTACCGCCATCCTAGCTCCAACCACCATCACCTCTTCCCCAGATCACTGTCACTTTTGTAACAGTCCTTATTACTGGAATCCCCACTACATTCTGGCCCCCTCCCACCCAATTCCATAAAGCAGCCAGAGTGGACTTTCCAACCAGAGACCTGAGCATGTTAAGTAGAAAGCCAGACCTTGATATGCATGAGATGAATGTGCACCAGACCTCCTATCCTCAGCTCCCTGTCTTCTTGGCTTTGGGTCATGACTGGCAGGGGTGGGCACATGTCACAGTTTGTCCTGGATAGGACTCATTGATATTGGTTTGTACATGACATATTGTTAATAGCTCTCTTATTCACTACAAAATAAATGGTTTGAACAAAAGTTCAACCTTTTCCTAGAAAGAACTACAACACTTAAATAAATAATAAAAATTATGTGTGTGTGTGTACATATATATATGATCATAAACATGCTAGACAACATGAGTTAAATCTAAATCTGATACAGCCA
>NW_007790958.1:0-1926 GCF_000696425.1 Galeopterus variegatus
TGTTTGCAAACTGAATGAAGAAAAATATCATGGGCTCCTATATTAGTCCATATCTGTTGCTTATAACAAAGTACCGGGAACTGGGTAATTTATAAAGAAATAATATTTATTGCTTACAGTTTCAGAGGCTGGAACTCCAAAGTCCAGGGAACACATCTGGTGGGGTGACTGCAACAATGCAGAATGTCACATGGCAAGAATGGTGGAGCAGAGAGATGGAGCTAATTCCTCAGTCCTTCCCCTTTTAAAGCCCTCAGCACCATGCCCATGATCACCATTAAACCATCAATGGATTAATCCGTTTACTTGAGCATGGCCCTCACAACTCTTCTGTTTTGAAGAGTGCAGCCCAGACAGATAAGAATCAATCACAAGTGAAAGGTCAAATTACAACTGTGGTAAGGGACTGTGGTGGCTGTATTAATCTGTTTCTGTTGCTTATAACAAAATACTTGGAACTAGGTACTTTGTAAGACAATGAAATTTATTGCTTACAGTTTCAGAGGCTAATAAGTCCAAAGTCCAGGGAACACATCTGGTGAAGGCCTTGGTAGTGACAGTAACACAAGGGTCTCACATGGCAGAATGACTGAGCAGAGAGAGAGAGAGAGAAGCTCTCACATGCTTTCTTTTTAAAGTCTTCAGAGCCACGCCCAAACCACCATTATTAATCCATTCATTAGGGCATGGTCCTCAAGAATCTAATCACCTCTTTAAGGCTCCACCTTTCAATTACCATAGTAGGATTTCCCATCCTCTTAACAATATGACTGTGGGGATCAAGCTTCTGATACATAAAACTTGGAAGACAAAGTTCAGTCCATATCAGTGGTTTAAATATATGTCCATAAAGTCTTGAAGTTTCTCCCCTTTACAAGCAGAGCTTGCTTCCTCTTCCTTTGAGTGTGGGTTGAACCTAGTGCCTCACTTTTAGGGAATAGGAGTGATAGAATGTCATTTTGAAAATTGGTTATAAAAAGACTGTGGCCCCCAACTTAAGTTCTCTCTCTCTCTATCTCCATCTCTATCTCTTTCTCTTTCTCCACTTGCTCTGGGGGAATCACCAGTTGCCGTGTTATGAGAATACTCAAGCATGTAATGGGTGGGGGACGTTTGGTGAGGAATCAATACCTTCTAGCAGCTATGCGAGTGATTTTGGAAGCAGAGTCTCCATCCGCACTTGAGCCTTCAACTGACTGTAGCCCTGGCCAACAACTTGCCTACAACCTCATGACAGACTGAGCCAAAACCACCCAGCTAAGCCACTCCCAGATGCCTGACCTATAGAAACTGTAGAATAATAAATGTTTGTTGTTTTACACTACTAAGTTTGGGGTAATTTATTGCACACCAATAGGCAACTAATATGAAGGAGAAGTACAAGATGCTATGTAATGTGAAGTAGAGTGCATCAATCTGGTCTGGGAATTTAGAAAGAGCTTCCCTAGGGAAGTGATTTTGTTATAAAGTAGAAAAAAGGCTGGAAAGAATAATCCAGGGAAAGAAAGAGACATGTACAAAGGCCCTGGGGCAGGAAGGAACATAATGAGTTGGAAAGATTAAAAGAGACCAGTGTGGCCACAGCATGGAGATCAAATGGGAGAGTGATTTGTAATAAGCTGGTGGAGGTGGGGGGTATCCATGGAGGGCCTCAAGACATTGTCAAGGTCTTTGGTCTTTATCAGGAGAGTAACAGGAAGTCTTTGGAGGATTTTAAACAGGGAGGTGATTTGATCAGACTTGTGTTTCTTTCATGTCTTTTCAACTATTATTTCTTATCATGGCATTCAGCTGACAACTTCTTCTCACTGGGCATGTTTTGATTTCCACACAGATTTTCTGCAAATGATGGAAATTGCAAGAGCAAAAAAAAGAAAGAATAGAAAAGAAACCTGCTCATAATTTTCAGTGCTAACATCATGCTAA
>NW_007790959.1:0-1926 GCF_000696425.1 Galeopterus variegatus
GTTCTCATGAAGGCAGAAGTTCTACAATGGACCTTCCAGAATGTTCCAGCGATCTAGAGTCTACAGGACAACAGGCAAGACGTCTGGAAACCTCTCCTCATTTTGAGAGGATACATAGGTGTAAGAATCAATTTTCATAGGCTGACTTGTTTGGGAGTAACAATCTATCAGTTCATTACCTGCCAATATATTTGTCATAGTTTCAAAATACTATAGCCTCTAGAAATATGGAAGCATTTTCAGGATAAGATTTCCTACATTTGGAATGAAACTGATTATCAATTAAGATGATGAAGATAAATATATTAATCCGGAGCTGGACATATATAGGTACATGTATACACACACACACATAATACATATATATATAAGTTTATATATTCAAATTCAGTGCTAAAAATTGGATGTAGCAAAGTATCATCTCTTTCATAAATATTGAATATATCTATGCCTCCACATTCTCTCCTATTTCCTTTAGTGGTAATATATGGAAATTTGTTCCATAGAAAATAAAAGCTTTTATAGCCTAAATTAAAAGCATTTCTGAATTTCTTAGTTATGGGAGGTAGAAAATCAGACTATGCCTAAAAATATCATGCTTAGTGTAAATCAGACTTGCCAAGATATAGTCACATCAAGCCTTTCTGTCAGGTCACACACACACTTACACACACATTTACACACACACACACATATTGTCTTTGTTTCTGGGGAAAGAAAATGATATACAATAATTAACAGTGACCTAAAGCAGTGGTTCTTAGCCTATTTTTTGGAGGCAAGAGTCTTAGAATACTTTGGTGAATCTATTGAAAGCTAGAAACCCTTTCTCCAGAAAAGTAAATGCACATGTGGATAGACACAAAAAGTTTCTATGCAATTTCAAGGGGTTCATAGATCCTTGAAGCCCCCCCACGAATACCTTGTTAATGGATGCTTACAAACCCCATCCTAAATTAAGCCCATTGATATAACTGCAAAGTAAGTTAGTTTGTGTAATTTTATGACGCTCACTAATGCCTCTGAGATGAGTTCTAGGATTGGTTTTCAACAAAAATTTTATGCCCAGGGAAATTACATCACATTATTACATTATTATAATTATTATTATATTACTAATAATATAATATTATTATATTGACCGGCTAAACTTTCCAGGGTGAGGGACTATCTATAGGATATTTCCTTTTCCTTCCTTCCTTCCCCTCTCTCTTCCTTGCTTTTCTTTATTTTTTTTCTGTTCACACTTTCTAAATTACGTGTCAGACATAGATATTAAAAAAACTCTAGGAAAATTCAAATTTGCAAATTAGAATCTATAGGATACAACTTCACAGTAAAGAAACAGCTTTTTAAAGTATCAAGAGTGGTACATTTTTATTAGTGGTATAAAAAAACATTTTGGAAATCCATGGCATATCCAGCAGGGCTACATTCACAGGGCTCACTGCCATTTTTTTCATGCCCGTAAAAAAATGCATATAAGTTCCTTTGAATATCCTCACAAATTTGTGTCTTACTCCGTTAAACCTACTGACCATTCATCAAAAAAAAGTTGTTTAGATTTACATTTAAAAATATATATATAATCTCTATTATTCAGGAAAAAATTCATTTTATCTAGATCCCTCAGGGACCTTTTTTGTGAATTCTTGCTCTCTTGGTTTTGGGGAAAAGCAGGTTAATCCCTTAGTTGATTGCAATCATTTTTATTTTCTACTAACCAAGACTTGCAGTAGTTTTTAGAGATTTCCATTAGAATTTAATTTCAGAGCAATGGAGAGTTGCTTTAAACAGGAAGATGCTTACCACACTCCTCAGCTTTTGCAATTTTGGAACTGGAAGCATTATAGTCGGCACAAATATGAGTGTAGGCAACAGATTGAGCAGCTGCATTCTACAGCATTCCAGGTTGAACTAGGGCTT
>NW_007790960.1:0-624 GCF_000696425.1 Galeopterus variegatus
AGGCCTTCTCCACAGGCAACCTTTGCACTGGTGTCCCATTGTGCTGTCCCAGGCTCTTCAGAGCTGCGCCACACTTGAGGCTTTTCCTACCACTCATCCTTCCTTTCCCTTCTCTCTTCTTGGATGTCAGGTCTATGTTGCCATCTGAGGGCTTTCCTTGCCTATTCCTGCTCCCCTTCATCTTTTCTAGACATTACCCCCAATAAACCTGTCTTGGCATCTGCTTCCTTGAGGATTGCACTGACACACCAACCAAATAACGCATGCTAAGCCCTGCCCAAGGAGGTGGAGCTCATTTAGACCTTACCTCACTGAAATAAACTAGATATGTGAGACAGGAAGTGGAGAGTGGTTTTATGCCAGTTAAGGCATAATAATGCCACCCATTAAAAACTGTGGTCAATCGGGGCCGGCCCGGTGGTGCACTGCTATAGTGCGCCGCTTGGGAAGTGCGGCGGCACTCCCGCCGAGGGTTCGGATCCCACATACAGACGGGTTCCCGCTCACTGGCTGAGCGAGGCGCAGGAGCGGCGCTGAGGGTTGCAGTCCCGTTGCCGGTCCCGGTCCGGTACGGGGGCGACACTGAGGGTTGCGATCCGTTGCCGGACACGGAAAAAGACAAAA
>NW_007790960.1:1624-1926 GCF_000696425.1 Galeopterus variegatus
AAAAAAAAAAAAAAAAAAAAAAAAAAAAAAAAAAAAAACTGTGGTCAAATAAATGTTCTGGAGTCTAACAACTGCAATGAACAATTCCACAGGAAGATAAGAAGGGTTAAGTTGATGGTTGAGGGCACCCAGCTGGGATGAAGAAACAAAGCTGTAGTCCTCTGCCTTTCTTGTCTGTTTATTCAGGGGCTTGAGTTCCTACATAGTTTAGTAGTGGGAGCCTGTGAGGCTGCAAAGGCCTTAAAAGTTTAGGAAAAGTGAAGGAGGCATACCAGGATGATACTGCATTTCACAGTGTCCAC
>NW_007790961.1:0-396 GCF_000696425.1 Galeopterus variegatus
CAAAGCTCCCAGAGCTGGGCTGGTCCCACGCCTTCCTCTCCGTCTCTGCGTCGCCGCTGCCGTCTTTCCTGGCTTTTGTTGCCTTGGGCTGCTCGGTCTCCTGGCACGGTTGCGGTGCTCTCAGGAATCTTCTTTTGCATCGGCCCTAAAACCTCGAGACTGTAGTTGCTTTTTTTCGTTGTAGATTAGTTGATCAGTGATTTATTTGTTTTTTGTTGCTCTTGGAAATGCAAATAGTACTCTGGCAGCACAGCGCACACTTCACAGGCTCTCTCTGTCCTCTGGCACGCCCGCTCCAGTCCCGTCGCCATCTATTCACAGCTATTTTCTTCTGCAATGTCTAAACTTATTTTAATTCCTTCTAATACATATTTTATTTTCAGATATTGCATATTA
>NW_007790961.1:1287-1926 GCF_000696425.1 Galeopterus variegatus
AGCTTTTCCCCATTCAGGATGATATTGGCAGTGGGTTTATCATATATGGCTTTAATTATGTTGAGATACTTTCTGTCTATACCTAACTTATAGAGGGTCTTCGTCATGAATGATTGTTGAATTTTATCAAATGCTTTTTCAGCATCTATAGAGATGACCGTATGTTCCTTGTGTTTGATTTTATTAATATGGTGTATCACATTTATTGATTTGTGTATGTTAAACCAACCTTGCATCCCTCTATTAGACCTAAAGAAGGAAATAGACACTAATGCCATAATAGCAGGGGACCTGAACATATTGGACAGATCGTCTAGGCAAAGAATCAGCAGAGAAACACAAGATCCAAACAATACTCTAGACCAATTGGACTTGGCAGATATCTACAGAACATTCCATCCAACAACCTCAGAATATTCATTCTTCTCATCAGCACATGGATCATTCTCCAGGATAGATCATATATTAGGTCACAAATCAAGTCCCAACAAATTAAAAAAAAATTGGAAATATCCCATGTATTTTCTCAGACCACAATAGATTAAAATTAGAAATCAATAACAAATGAAATTCTGGAAACTACACAAACAAATGGAAATTCAACAGCATTCTCCTTAATGACTTATGGGTCCAAGAAGA
>NW_007790962.1:0-1926 GCF_000696425.1 Galeopterus variegatus
CCTTCTCCTCAAAGAAAAGAAGCATGCCCAACATTTGTGTTAAACTGGTAGGAATGAGCTTGCTGGGCAGAGAGACCTAGGCTTGGTCTTCTGGACCAATTGTCGATAGCTGTTAGATCCCCTGAGCATCTGGAGTGTCCTGTACTGTAGCCACTTGTCACATGTGGCTGTTGAGCACTTGGAAATGTGGCTGGTCCAAACTGAGATGTGCTGTGAGTATAAAATACACACCGGATTTTGAAGACAGTATGAAAACAAGGATGGAGAATAGAGACTTAATAATGTTTATATTGATTACATGTTGAAATGGTAATATTTTTGACATACTGGGTTCAATAAAATATTTCGGTAAAGTGAATTTTACTTATTTCTATTTAGTTTGAATGTGGCTATTAGAAAATTTAAGATCACACCTGTGGCTCGTCTTACATTCCTATTGGACAGAGCTGGTCTGTATCCTTCTGGATACCTTTGTCTCCTAAGCATAAGATGGAATCTGTTGTGGCCCTATTCTCTCAGGTATTGCCACCCCACTGCCCCAGAATTCTCCCCAAGGGAGGGGAGACAAAATCACCCCACCTGTCAGGCTGGAGGGAAGAGTCAAGCAGAACTCTTTCTGAAAAGCCTCAACCAATGGGGGGTGGTGGGAGGCCTTTTCCCCAGGACCCCAAAGCACGGGAGGCTAACCCTCCACCAACCCCATTTCCAAGGACCAAGGAAAGACAGCTTCTGGATCTAAAGGATCTAAACAGAACACGAGCCATGTATGCAAAAGCCACATGCTATGTACTTTTTAAAATTGGGGGAGCCACATTAAGAACAGGAGCAAGACATAAGTGGAATTAATTTTGATAATACATACTAACTCAATATATCCAAAATATTATCATTTCACATATAATCAGTATTAAAATGATTAATTATGTGTTATATTGTTTTTTTCACACTACACCTTCAGCGTCTGGTGTGTATTTTACACTGACAGCACATCTCTGTTCATGCAGGGCCAGTGGCCGCTGTTTTAGACCCTGCAGCTCCAGAGAGTGTAAAAGTGTCAAAAGGAGCAAAGTGACCAGAAACATGATCAGAACCTAAATGTCCGCTGTTAGGGAAACTGTGATCAGTCATATGCCTTCAGCCTTTAAAAGACTGATGTTTGTAAAGAGTTTTGATGGCAGGAGAAAAAAAGACTCTAAATATTTAAACTAAAAATAGTGGGCTAAAATACACTAAAATACTAACAATAATCATTAGGTGGTGTGATTGTGGATTTTTTCTTTTTAAAAAAATACTTTTCTATATTTTGCAAATGTTCTAGAAAAATTATGATTTCTCATACTAATTTAGAAATTATAATTTTAAAATTTCAAGTGATTAAAACAATGATCCATGAAATATTTATTGGAATACTATATGTCTGGCCCTGAGTTTTCCAAGATGATAAAATGTCTGGGGACATTGAAAAAGAGGGAGTCATTTTGTAGGGGTGGGGGAGTTTTTCCCTAGCTAGACAGATATTTTTCCAACGCCTTAACTGGGAATGTGAAAAATACATACCAGCAAGGGCTGAGGGAAATTGTACGCTAAGTCAGTAGCAGGAACGGGTATCAAATGCAGATTAAAAGTACATCTGTTTCGGCAGCACATGCCCGCATCCACGCTGTCCCAGAGTTGTGAGAGTGGCTATTGTTGGGCATAAAGGCAGCTGGGTGTCAAGTGGGAGTGCTCAGACTCGAAAAACAGGTGATCATGCATTCTTTCCGCATGTGCAACGTGTGAATCAAATCATTTATGAAATGTCTGCAGCTGTTTGGTAGGATACACAGGTACTAATTTAAAGTGTGACTTTGCCTCACTCCTACACCAAGCGTATCTCTCTCTCTCTTTCTCTCTCTCTCTCTCTCTCTCTCTCTCTCTCTCTCTCTC
>NW_007790963.1:0-1926 GCF_000696425.1 Galeopterus variegatus
GGTCCTTCACATCAGGGGCACAAGGGGTGACAAGTAGCGGTGTATCTCATGAATATTCTTTTTTTTTTTTCCTTTTTTGTCTTTTTTCATGTCCGGCAACGGATTGCAACCCTCAGTGTCGCGCCTGTACCGGACCGGGACCGGCAACGGGATCTCAACCCTCGGTGTTGCACCCACACCTCGCTCAGCCAGTATGTGGGATCTGAACCCTCGGCGGGAGCGCCGCCGCGCTCCCAAGCGGCGCACTGTAGCAGTGCGCCACCGGGCCAGCCCCATGAATATTCTTAATAAATAAAAAAAGGAAAAAACTAATTTTAGAAAGATACCTATAGAGTAAAAAAGAAAAAAAAAATCATGGAGGATCAAAACTATGCTCTGGACTGGGTGGAAAACCAAAAACAAAAAACAGCAAGATAGAAGAAATTCTGCAGATATAGAGGCAGAATATAGGATGCTAATGCAATTTTTTGGTGCTGAAAAATTTTTTATTCTTTCTAATGAGATGTTGACAAAAATGGTGAGTGAATAAAATACATGAACTTGCATTCTGTATTTTCCCCTGAAATCTTTTAACTCAAGTCGACGTTATGATTATGAATTCAAATTCAGCAAAAGTTTTTCTGATCTTGAATCTATATTGTTTCCAGCAAAGAACAGTTTACAAAATATTACGTTGGATGAATTCTATTAAACTGAATACATCTATAAGCAGGAACAGGTACACATTAAAATACTCTCAGTGGTTATATCTAGGTGGTGGAATTATGGGAGACGTTAACGATTTTTTATCTTTTTTTCCCTCTCATTTTCTGTAACTGACTTGCTGTTTAATTTTAAAATATATATAAAAAAATTGACTATGCCATCTTTCAAAAGTATTTTAAAAAAACCAAAACACCAAAGTCAATTAAGCACAAGTTTTGCAACATTAGGGTTAGGTCATATCTCCCAACTTCTCAAGACTCTTTAGGAATTTGCTTTGTGGTTCCTCCCCTTGTCTGGGTCTGCTGCATAAACACACGTGAGATCCTGGTTTTGAAAGCAGGGCGGCACAGAAGGAGCTATGCCATTGGGTAAAGGACCAGCCACGGCCAACACCTCAGCCAAGCATGGAAGGAAGAAAACAATGTTCTAAATTCCCTTTTCTCCTGTTCTCAGAGATGTGGCTGGTGCCTCTTAGAGAGGAACCCCAACCAAGAACCAGAGAAGGAAGTCTGTGAAGCTTCTGCTGATCCTCCCAGGCACAGAGAGGTGTGGAGACTGGTGGTGGAGAATGGATCTGAAAGGGCACAGTGGAAAGCTGGCACAGATGTTATGTCCCTCGTCATCACTAGGAACAACACTTTGTATACATTCTATTTTGTTGATGTTAATACTGCTAAACGACCTATCTACTGGAGAGACATAAAGTCCTTTTCCCCTCTCCTTTTATGTTCTATATATTTCCTACCTATACCTTGTTTCTTTTGCCAGTTTAGAAGATATAGACTGCATTTCTTTATTGGGCATTCGATTAACCTACAAACAATTTTTTTTTTCCTAAAAAGCCTGAACTTATTTAGTTACTACCGTTATCTCAAATATGCTAAGAACCTCAGCACACGGTAGCAGCATTTTGCATACCTCTCCACACCAACCTTATTAGATCTAGACTTTTATTTTTAACCTTCTTAATGCAGTAAGTATAATTAGTTTCCATTTGATTTTCTTTCCATTTCCTGACATCTATGTGATTGATAGTTTTATTTCTTTTTTTCCTGACCTTTTTGGAAGCTCAAATTACATGTATTTTTTTTTACTGATAACTGCATTTTAAATATACAGATATGTTTTTTAACCTCTTAGTTTTTTTTTTTTTGGTATCATTACCCTCTGGATAAGAGACTAGCCGACTTTAATTAACTCCGGAAATTTCATCCTCCTGTC